>NW_011349842.1:0-4785 GCF_000735185.1 Notothenia coriiceps
TAAATGCTTATATAATCTGTAGTTTTATTTGTATTGTTGATTTATTGCGTGAACGAGGCGATATAGAGAAGGTTAAGCTGTCATTATTAGGCTGTTATGTACTGTTGGAGTGGTGAGCAGGCCTATTTTTTTTGATATTTGGGGAGTCAGGTGGTCCGTGAGTGTTTTTTATTGGTTAAGTGTCCTTGGTATGAAAATGTTTGAGAAACACTGCGCTAGTGGATTATCAACGGTGGGAGCCTCGCTGCGTTGAAATTATACAGATGGCCAGTCCGCCCCTGAAAAATGTCTATGCACACGTTATTATTTATGATAATAAAAATGTTTTTGATTTAATTTAGAATTTTTATTTTGTAATCTTCTCGCGACCCCCACTCGGGGTCTCGCGACCCCCACTTTGGGAACCCCTGGCCTAGAGGGCCCTGACGGCTCGCCACTGGTATAGAGTCAGAGAGATCATGATGTCATGTTCCTCTGCACCACGGCCCCCTATCTGACAATGAAGCTGCTCACAACTCGTCAGAAAAACTTGTGTTCCCTCTCTGCTGAACCCCCTCCCCCCTGCGCTCCTGTATGACGTCACTGTTGCTACATCCTTAAGGGGAACAGCACAGCAGACAGGGAGCAGTGATGCTGAAGTTATAACATCAGTAATCAAAATGTAGATACCCTCACATCCAAAATAGAATATTTGTAATAATGTAACGATAAATCATACTTTTGAATGTACAGTTTCTCATTTGTTTGCACAAAAACTATTGATTTAGCCTTTAACATGAGTCATCTAAACTTATTCCAAAAGTCTGTCTCACCTTTCTGGTAACTCCTGAGATTATTATTATATAGATATGCACCACAATGGAAATTGTGTGGACAATGACGCAGTGATAAAAGGAGGCAGATGATTGGACAGACACAGCATTTGATTCGGCTGATGATTGAAATCATCAATGTCGAGCTATATGTTTGTTATTGACAGAATTATTCACTTTTAACTTTGAATCAAATAGCTTTGATTTTGTGTTGTGTGATCAGGTAAAAAAAAACGTTTCTGAATCTCAGTTGCAGCCTGGTTGCTTAAGAAACAAAAGTAGACACATGTAAATAATAAAGGGCAGATTTTAAGCAATACATTTGGGATTTAAAGAACAGAATTCCCATGTTCATTGTTTTTAGGTGAATTCATTATCTTTGTTTTACTGTCATTTTCTGTAAAGAAAGTTAATTAAATTGACTTGACTGTGATATAGGTTATTGCCTCTCACTGAGGCTGTTCAGTGGCTGTGTGATGACAACATGAAACGGGTTCTTTAATGAACATGTTGGCTGATTTATCATTATTCTGCCATGACTCATTAGCATAATTACTAGGGATGCTCTGATCGATCGGCCGGCGATCGATATCGGCCGATACTCACTCTCTACCGATCGATCGGTGCGCTCTAAAAATGCAGATCGCGAGAGCCGATCGCATGACGTAACATTATGACGTAAAATGCATGACACTTTTCTCTGTGCGCGGCAAAACAAGCTCGCCAAAATGACTTCACCAGTCTGGCACTATTTTAAGGTGTCCGAAAATGTCAAACACCCCGAACTGGCACTTTGCAGGATTGATTATCAACCTGTGTTTGCTGAGCCTCGTGAAAAGGGCTCGGAGGTGTGACAGATGCTCTTCCGCCGAAGCGCTTGCGACGAGTATGTCGTCCGGGTAGACGAACACAAACGGCAGGTCCCGCAGCACCAGATGTGCTGAAAAGTCCTGAATGTGCGGCACCGGGTAGCGGTCAGGTGTCGTGGCGTCGTTAAGGCGGCAGTAATCCCCACACGGGTGCCAACCGCCGTTCGGCTTGGGAACGACGTGTAGAGGAGAGGCCCAAGGACTGTCAGAACGGCGGACGATACCCAGGCGTTCCATGGTTGAAAACTCCGCCCTCGCTACTGCAAGCTTAGAAGGGTTCAACTGCCGGGCCCTGGCGTAGACTGGGGGACCTTCGGTGGTGACGTGGTGCTCCACCCCATGCTTGGTGGCGAGCGCGGAGAAGGTGGGCAGCGTCAGGTCCGGAAAGTCAACCAACAGCCTGAGAAAAATGTCCGCTCCCGACAGCGAGCCCGACGTAAGCTGCCTTGCCAAGTGTACAAACGAGGGACGAACACGTCAAGGCATCAACCAAGCGTTTATTTTTAACGTCCACAAGGAGTCCGTGGACAAAAAAATCCGCCCCGAGGAGGGGAAAAGAAATGTCTGCCGTCACAAAATCCCAGTTGAAACTTTGTCCTCCAATGCTCAAACACATAGGCCTCACGCCGTACGTGCAAATGGGGCCGCCATTAGCCGTTGTCAACCGCGGTCCATGTCCCCCACGAGCGACGTCTTCCCTCGATGCAGGAACTACACTCCGTTGAGCTCCCATGTCACACAGAAACAAGCTTCCTGAGACTCTGTCGCTGACGAAGAGAAGCCTGCTCGTGCCCAACACTCAGGACCACTACTGAGCGCCGGCTCCTCCGTTTCCCGGAGGCTTGTAACTGCAGGGAGCGACACACTTCTTCGCCCCCGAACCGCGCGTGGTAAAGACACTCTCCTGTGTCCCCACGCCGGCTTGGTACAGTCACATCCAGCCTCCCCCAAGCCTTCTTAACTGTAGAGGCTGGGCCGAGCGTCACAGCTAGCGCCTCTGCACCGGACAGCTGGGTAGCCAGGAAAAAACGGTCGGCCTCTTCAGCCAAGGCACGGGGCTCCGTAATGGGTGTTAGCATGAATGACAACAAACGCCGGTACCCTCACTAACGGGTCCGGGTTGCAACACACACCAATCAAACGGTGAATTATGTATCATAATGTGTCGCCACAAAACATATGAAAATATTGTTAGTAAACCTGTGCCTCTAAAATAACTTCTGTTTCTTTCTCTCTTCCTTTGTCATCCTCCCCTAACTCCTCACACATAGTGTTACTAATTTGCCAAAAAAGAGACAAAACACACAATAAAGAGACATATACAAACAAATTTGAATGATATCATTACCTATCTATTATGTTTTTTATTTCTACATATTGCAATAATATAATATAAGGAATTTTTTTTGCCACATGTAGTTAGATCTGATAATGGGAATACTCTATTTTGTGCAGGGAAGGAGGATTCTATGAAAGTTTCACATGAGCACATGCCTGGTGATGGTGTTGTTAGCCGTGGTGTGGTGTGTTGGACAATGAGTTTATAGCAGAGAGCCGATTGGTCTGAATACACAGCGCGGCATTGTTTATGCGTACTGTCTCCCTGCTCTCCATCCTTCTCTCCATCCATCTCATAATATATAAACAGTATATCCATCTACCTTATCGCTTCCAAGTTGTCTGCACAATGTTGTGTGTATTGCTGCATCATGTTTTACACTTGCCTCCAGCACTTTGTTCAGTATTCAGCTCTGTGATTGTGCTTTTTTCCTCCACAACTGCCCTCTCGGTCTGTAACCGTCACATTCAGCACCAGGATCTAGTGCATTGGTGTGTTTACTTCCAGCGTACATACAAACAATAAGCAGAGAAGCTTGCTTGCGTACAATTCTACTAAGATGCCATAAACTCTCTTAACACACTAAACATTAGCTACCATTTTTGGGTATATTCCCATATTTCTTTGTAACCAGTGTTTCTGCAAGAACAGGGCTGAGAGGGCATCCTCCCCGAGAGCGGGACGTTGAAATTTTAATTGAGCCGTCCCTTATAGATACTATCTCTTTACGTATTAGTTCCGAGCTGAATAAGGGCGTCAAATGACGGCAAGACGCCCCCCTGGCGGAAACGCTGGATGTAACACTCATTCCCTAGGGCTTTGGTTCCCAACCTGGGGGGGCGCCAGGCCTCAGACGATTTGAGGCCAAATATCATATTTAGACTATTTTTTTTTTTTTACATATAATTGTAACGCAATACATGATTGTCACTAAAAGCCTTGTCTCTACATTACAATAAAATATAAAAAAATAATTGATTAATTAATTTGAATACAAATTCAAGTTAGTAGCTAATATAGGCATACAAAGACAGAAATGTATAATTCTTTCTTTAATAGAAATGTTTCTTCTACCCAGGCTTTTCTGGATAAGCGCATTTTTGTCCATGCCGGTTTCAGTTGGATTATTTGTCAGAGTTGCTCCGATCAGATCAGATCGGTCTCCTCCATTTTGTAGATTATTTACGATTTATGAATCCACATAAACACATCGGCAAAATCCGGCTTACTTTGAGCATGTGTTTAAACAGTTTAATCCCTTTGTGAATTATTTCCACTTGCGCCTTCCTTTAATTTCTTCATACAGCGGGAATCCAAATGAATTAATCCCTAGTCCAATAACCATCAAAGTCACTCCAATAGTGCTCGTTAATTACGCTTCCATCCTCCTTTAACAAAATACTTCACATTCATCCAATTTTGCGACAGTAGTTTTAGCATTTTTGAGACTTTTAAACTTTAATTACCGCTGTTGCTACCAGAAACAATGCCCGACTGTTTTGGACGTAATATGGCCTTTGTTTGCATTAGCAAGCATCGCTAACACTCAGAGCTAACCTGTACTGTATGCGTAAAACACAGGCAATAATAAAAGGAACTCACCTTGTTGTAAACCCGCAAGAGAAGACACATTTGAGCTCCATACTGTTTCAGAAATAAATCCTTGATGTGGTTTGGAACATGATATGGTGTTTAATCACGGCAGCATTTAGCTGCATCTCGTAGAATTCTGAGCTGGCACAAAGCTCCCCCTTCTCTTTTTTTT
>NW_011349843.1:0-4542 GCF_000735185.1 Notothenia coriiceps
ACCTGATCAACTCTATGCGAAGGAGATGGGTGACATGTTAGGGTTTAACCCTAGGGTTTTCGGACCCCCCAGATCCCCCCAATAAAGCAAAACTGCACGTTTCAGAGTGGCCTTTTATTGTGGCCAGCCTAAGGCACACCTGTGCAATAATCATACTGTCTAATCAGCATCTTGATATGCCACACCTGTGAGGTGGGATGGATTATCTCGGCAAAGGAGAAGTGCTCACTATCACAGATTTTTTCAGATTTGTGAACAATATTTGAGAGAAATGGTTATTTTGTGTATATAGAAAATGTTTTAGATCTTTGAGTTCATCTCATGAAAAATGGGAGCAAAAACAAAAGTGTTGCATTTATATTTTTGTTCAGTGTATGTCTGTAAGTTGTTGCTATTGTCGGGACCCCCTTGAAAACGAGATGGTGCATCTCAAGGGGTTAATCCCAATGAATAAAAATGTCTATATATCTTTTATTTGTACATGCTAACAATCACATCATTGTAGCTATGTATTCAGTCTCTGTCTGTGACTGTGCAGTATGTGGCTGTGGACTGCAATGCCAATAACACTATTCTCTAAGCTGCTGTTGACAAAGACAATTCATTCCATCTACACCTGTTTGTTGAATCCGCAGATTTAGAGAAAACTCTTCAGGGAACAGGTTATTATGTTGATTCAAAATATGGAATTAGTTGATGCCTATAGCTGGCTTGGAAAGCTACAGGGTGGTCGTCGAGCACCTGTAATGTGGGTTTTTACTGCCTGGAGAAGAAGAATTGTGTAGGAGGAGAGTCAGAGCGAGCTTTTGATTTATATTTTCATAATTGGCATACTGGAGAGAAAAGACGGAGGGCAAATAAATAAAGGGAAAGAGAGGCACAAAAGGAATGTAAATGGATCTGGAGCTCAGAGAAAACATCAGTGACAACAAGGAGGATTATTAAAGCTGCACTAAAAATAAAATAGTCTTTATATATTTTATCATGAGTGTTTGCTCTGATATGTTGGTTTTTTCAGCTTTTTTACAGGTTCTCCAAAAACCAAATTAACACAAATTCCAATCTATCAGTGTACTCACAGTACAGCTGCCTCACAATATGGTCTGCAATCCATAGATGAGAGATAACTGCCTTACACACACACATACACACACCTTGTTTAATGGCTGGATTGTGTGTGTTGATAGATGGCACTGTCAGATTCAGTGCCTTGACAGAAATGATAATTTATTACTTTATTTAAGCCTGCCAAAAGTAAACTAAATAAAACATTTTGGAGTGTCATGTGTGGAAATGCTGAGGCATTAAATGTACCAACCTTGATTGAATATATGTATGATGCTGCTGGAATATATGAACATGAAAAGACAGTGGCAAGTGTAGTTACATAGACATTATATGACACTGTGTACTTTCTAATCATAGCCATTTTAGCTATGGAAAGGCCATTTTGGTCAATTTACCACTCTGTTCAGAAAGTTCCGGAAAATTCAATATTAGGTAATTTAGCTTTAACAAAGCTCATGTTCCCTGGACAATGAATGAATGACTTAAGTGATCCCCTGACTTGAAACTAGCACTACTACCAGTGGGTCAATTGTTTCCACAACTCAGTGAGATATTGACAGATTTACTAGTTGGCATAGCACTTGGTACCAAATGTATACAGTATGTACCATGTTTGGACCAAATGTAATCCGTTAATTAATACTAATTAATTTAATTTTAACAATTGAATGTTGAAGATACTTGAAACGTTGACAGCACAACGTAGAACAAAAATCGTAGAACTGTTTTCTTTATTTTTTTTTCTCGTTTGTGATTATGTGCCCCGCAGGCGCATTATGTGTAATCTTCCCACATCTCTCCAGCTGTGTCTTGTTCTTGTTGATTAGTTCTGTTAGTATATATGCCTATATTTCGCAGTGTTCTCTCCAGTTTGCGATCATTGTACCCTTAGTTGTTTCACCTGTTGTGGTTCTCCTGTTCATGTTTCTTGCCCGTGTATCTGGGCCATCCAGTGGTTCTTCCTTTAGTTTTACTGTTTGTTTATTTAAGCCTACTTTTCTTTACTTACACCTGCCTCCATTCTGTTTTGCTTTAAGGTCCTACTGCCTTTTATACCATGTGACAACTGATAGACTTAAGATCTACAAAATGAAAAAAATCTTTTAAATCCTTCCTAGACCTAGATTAGTTTGAAGGAAAATAGTAAAGACTTAAACATTGACCTTTTTTCGGGAATATACACATTAGCATTCATAAACTGGACAAGACATAAAAGTCTACTACAATATTTGAACTTGATCTCCAAAAAATATATTAGGTACAATTTTAAATATACTTTTCAAATAAATATATTTATTTACCAAACCAAACTCCCTTTTTTTAAAGCGTTTGGTCAAGCTGACACCATCCTTTTCTTAGTGAGCCCATTGGGGCAGTTGGAGGCTAATTGCCATGCTCCAGGGCACATTTAAAGTCACACAACAGAAAAGAAAAGCCTTGATTCACCTTCCAAAAAACAGAATTCAGGTGGCAAAAGCCCAACTACATGTCACAACTCCTCTTTACTTTTTAGTGACTGTAATTTCCCCCGAATTCACTGTGGACCTCATCACTCAGCAGCGTGTTTTTTTCTGGGACTCGATCCATCCCTGGAAGCGCTGACAGATGTTTTCAAGGACACTGGCAGTTGGGGAATGAATTAATGGTGCTCTCCACTCAATCATAGGTAGATCAAATGGCAATAGAAAAGCCATCATCACCTACTTATCCAGTGGCAGGGTAAGGCTTTTTCCCTCAGTGATCCAAGGCAATTGTTGCTGATTATGGCCCGCTCCAATTTAGTCACATTTATATTTTAAAACATTTTCTTTAGCTTCTTTGTGAGAGCAGAGCCAGATAGTGGTCCTGGGTCATATATTGAGTAAAACAAGTGGAAAATAGCAAGTGAAAAGCATAAAACCAGTGACTGACCACAAAAACAAAAATGGTCCAGAAGAGACACTTTTAAAAAGCAGCCTGTACATTTGAAGTATAACATAAATCAGGTTCTAAAACAACCCTCTCCGTAAAATTAACGAGTAAAAAGGGAACAGATGATTGTGTAATTTAAAAACTATTTTAATTATGAATACAATTATAGTTAATTTATAGGTTATATAATAAAACCCATGAAAGATTAGCTATGTTTTAACAGTACTGTCTCATGTTGTACATTTACTTAAAGAGGCCCTATTATGATTTCTAGGGGTTTCCCTTTCCTGCAGTGTGTGAAATATGTTTTTGTACATGTAAATGGTCTGCAAAGGCTAAAATGTCGAAGTTTTTTTCTGACCAAAATGAACGAAGCAACCATGAATGCAACTTGCCTTCAGACTTTTCACAAAAATATCCATGGTAGGCTTTTCATTTGAAGGAAAGTGTATGAACAGGTTGCTTATGCTAAAGAAACTCATAGCAGAAGAGTGGTGAGTAGCATGGCTTCCTCCAGGTACTTTGACATTTCAGTCAAATATATTTTTCAGAAGATTTGAATAAAAAATACAAACAAACCAGATGGTAGTTCAAATTGTAAACTGGCACAAAGAGAGTTCTGGTCCATGAATGTCAGTCATTAGCTTGTTGTGTCATTACATATTTGAGTTAACATGCATTCACATTAATGGAAGAAACATTTCCTTGTCAGAATTTTTCTTCTTTTCATTTACTTTTTCACCTTTTAAAGTCGTGAGTGAATCAGTGACTGGAAAATAAGGTTTTGAAGTATTAGCAGCTTTCTTAGTAGTAACAAAATCCTGGCAAACAAAAGTCAAGTCATGAAAGGTTCTTTTAATTTTTTCTTCATAAGTGCAGCCAGGAAGTCATGATTTCAGGAAGCGATTTGTTGGCTTTATCTCAACTGAAATGCTCCCAATTCATGTTTTAACAGCAACAGTTAGATGGAAACATGAACTCATCATACTTTTAATCAACATCCCATTGAACTCTCTCTTTATCTGCCATCTGCGTCTCTATGCTCTATGTTATCATATGTAAAAACCTGCCAGGATACCATGTTTTTATCATTTAATCAATACAAATTATTACGTAGGTCTTGAGCATAATCCAAATCCATTACCCCAGTGATATCTCCAATGATAATTCAAATATTTATACACAAGGTGCACATTTCCTTCCAGGTTTTAAATCATGTTTCCAGAGCTCTCAAGTCTCACGCATTTGGCGTGAGACACACGCATTTCACTCCATTCACACACCACACCTTGTATTTCTCACGCAGATATTTCTTTCCAGGGTATCACCAAGCCGCGCCACAATCTTGTAAACAAACTAGGCGTGTTTGAGATGCGTGTACTCCACTAGCACCCCCCCCCCGTTGACATTCGCGATACAGAGGGCTTCATACTCCACTAGCACCACCCCCCGGTTGACATTCGAGGTGACCCAGAAGTTGTAATACCAAACACCGCTGCCAAAATCTCACTCTGAACTCTGTTCAAAACTTGAGAGCCCTGCTGTTATTCTGATCAAAAGTTG
>NW_011349844.1:0-237 GCF_000735185.1 Notothenia coriiceps
TCTACTTTTACTCAAGTACAAGATCTGAGTACTTCTACTTTTACTCAAGTACTAGATCTGAGTACTTCTACTTTTACTCAAGTACAAGATCTGAGTACTTCTACTTTTACTCAAGTACAAGATCTGAGTACTTCTACTTTTACTCAAGTACTAGATCTGAGTACTTCTACTTTTACTCAAGTACTAGATCTGAATACTTCTACTTTTACTCAAGCTACAAGATCTGAATACTTCTAC
>NW_011349844.1:297-8455 GCF_000735185.1 Notothenia coriiceps
CAAGATCTGAGTACTTCCACTTTTACTCAAGTACAACATCTGAGTACTTCTACTTTTACTCAAGTACAACATCTGAATACTTCTACTTTTACTCAAGTTCAACATCTGAGTACTTCTACTTTTACTCAAGTACAACATCTGAATACTTCTACTTTTACTCAAGTTCAACATCTGAGTACTTCTACTTTTACTCAAGTACAACATCTGAGTACTTCTCCCACCTATTCTTAAACAGGTTGGACTGCTCTTGTGCTTCTGGCTTTATTTCCTCATGTCATATTACTCTCACCATCGCACATTTGCTTTGTCTCAGTGTGAGCTTTTGCAGCTAACGTGAAAAAAAGCCCTTCTTTTGTGGATGCTGCCGGATCGATCCAACACGTCTGCTGCTGACCTCTCGCTGCTGATGGGCTCTAAACATTTTCCTCTCTGTCTTTGTCTCGCTTCGCCTCATCTCTCCAGGTTCACGATGACCTGCTGTACGACTAGCATGACGTATATAAACGGTGCTTTCTAAGGATGTGACTTAATATCGTGTTGTGATTCAGAAATTGAATGATGCATATCTGGAGCAGTAAAAAAAGGTTTTTCAATATGAACCAAATCGTATCAGTTTGCATTCAGCGCTGCAGAGGAGGAGGAGTATTTACATAAAGAGTCCTTTTAACTCGTGTAAATTCAGTGGAAACAACTTCCCTTGAATACATCACCCTGAGTCAATATGAATATATCTGTCTCTCTATGGCCTTTGTGTTCATTAGTCCTGCCTCTAAAGATCCTTTTTGCTTCATAACATGGGGCTGAACATTGAAAATGCAACACAGAGCTTTTGGAAATGTCATATTTGGAACAATGCTCTTTGGAATATGTTTGTCCTATGCAGAAGTATACTTATTTGAGAATGTTAAGCATCTAATAATAACTAGAAGAAGTTACGGTGGCACGGTGGTTTCAAAGCCTTGAGTTTGGCATTTTTTTTTTTTTTTACAAGTCTTTTTATTTCATTATAGTGTACAATAATCGATGCCATTTCATATATTGTAATATCACAGTACACTCTCAGTACACTGAGTATGGCATTTAATACATATTAATAATGTGTATTTCTTTTTTTTGTGACAGGAGAGGGGGAATAGTACAACTAAGTGCTGATTAAAACATTTTTAGGCAATCAAAACCTTCAAGTGAACACAAAGGGAAAAGGTTATGGTCACCCAAACCGGACTACACTCAATCACAACTCGTCTAGATTTCTCGAAATATAGACAATAATCTACAAATGAACGTTATGTTCTTTTAAATACGACATTACCCGAGCATTTAAAACCATAAACTCATCAGGTAATTGTTTACAGAGGTCAAGTGAAAAATAGAAACATTTTCTCATAGACTTCTATTAAATCTGACATCCATACTTTTATGATCCGGTTGATATAACCTTTTGTTCAGTATTATAGAGATTAGGAGTATACGAGAAAATCTCTTCTTATTCACAAAGTTTATTTAAGTTGAAACTTTCTTAAGTGTGTGATCAAACACACCACTCTACACACTACTAATCACGTATCAGACTCAGCTCTCACTGTGATCACTGATTTCAATCACTATGGCAGACGCTCTAATCAAGCCTTTTCCTGATATACCTTTTTCAAAATGACACAAAAACGTCACCTATTAGAATTGTATACGACCTGTTCCTTCCTTCTTCTAATATACGGTATCATTATGTGGAACAACCGTATAGTTGAACGTTTTGACGATCTTCCAACAAAACGGTTTCAAAACTGGACAAAATTGAAACCTCTAATATCTGTTTTCAGTCATCCTTTCATATTTAGGGGTCACATGGTTGGCTAAGTTTGCCGGTCCATCGTCAGGCGGCTTCACATTGCAAAACTATTAAATATTCATGAATACACTTGATAATCATAAAACGCACGTTACTCCAAAGCTCCCCAGAGGCAACAAACAAAATGTGTGTTTTGTTCAATATTGCAAACCACATTTTGTGGTATCCACAATTTAACGCCGGCTTTTTTTATTCAAATTCATATTCATACTATAAGCAAGGCGGGTGTAGCGCTCACTAATTCACCAGAAAACACAAGTCTGTCAGTGCACTGCAAATATTTAAAATCTTGCCAAGTATGTTTCAGCAGGTCACCCTTGAAAAAGAGATCAATGACCTCAATGGGATTCAGCTGCATAAATAAAGGTTTGAAATTAAATGAAATTTTTCTAATTTGTAGTCAGAATATGTCGTTATATTTGGTATAAAACCTAATGACTTAAGTCTACTTTAAAGGTCACCCATCATGCTATTTTTAGGCAATAGCATACTGTAGGTCTCAGATATATAGAAATGTATACAAAACATGTCTTTGAAGTGTTTTGCTCAAAATACCAAACAGATCACCCATTTAGCCATGCCTCATATCCCTCTATTTCACTTCCTGTTTCAAAAGGGCTGATTTAGGGAATAAAGCTTTACAAAAAAAAAAAGATTGATACAAATAAAGAGGAGGGGTCTGAGCTCATGTGGGACCCGGCAGCTACTGTCTAAACCAGGGGTGTCAAACTCAATTTCATCGCGAGCCACATCAGCATTATGGCTGCACTCAAAGGGCCGGTTGTAACTTTAAGACTATATAAAAATACATATATAAATATATAAAATAATGTATTATATTACATGATTGCCTCTGCATTGGATTATTATTGGATAGGGTAATAACTTCATAATTAACTAGGTCTGAAAGCAGAAGTCTGGGGCAAATAATTGCAATTCTCTTCAGAGCGCATGTCACAAAATGATTTAAAAAGAAAAGCCAAATTCTGGAAAACAAGTCACAATCAAAAAACAGAAGTGACATTTAAAAAAAAGACTCAAATTCTGAGAAAAGGGCACATTGAAAGAAAAGGCATATTTAGAAGAAAAAAAAGTCAAATTCTGAGAAAAAAAGTCAAATTTGAGATGCATTGTGGGACACGTAGTTTATGGGCAACGTGCTTCTGTAAATCATCATGTAACCGTATAATAAACATATCATATTCTTTGCAAGCTCTTGTGGGGCCACAGCAAATTAAGTCACGGGCCGGATTTGGCCCTCGGGCCTTGAGTTTGACACCCCTGCATTAAACAGAATAAACACAAATTGAACTTGAAATGGATCTGGTAGAAGGTAGTCCTTGAATCAAACATAAACTGTTGTTGCATCAAATGGAACTCTATTCTATTACTAGCTGTAAATACAGAGGCTTGATGATTGAAAGCATTTAAGCATTTGTTAAGGAGAAAACACACTCCAGTGGTAATTGGAATTAGGCCTCTCCTGTCTGTTTTAATTTTCTCAGAGAATTCACTTCTAGTTTTGTGGAAGTAAGCAGCGAGGCCTGTCTCCGAGGAGTGGGCCGACCTGCTGCAGACGCTGAGCGCTTCATTAATGCTGCACACATTCATTAGCTTCATTAAACATGTTTTGCATTTGAATCTTTAGAACCGCCCGCAGGAGAGGCGAGCGGTGAAGGGTGGCGGGGGGTCACCAAAAAGAAAAGATAGCATTGGAACCTCTTCACTTCCTTCTTATGTCCTCCACATAAAGAGCTAGAAAAAACAACCACCAAACTCTGCGCAAACAATAAAAGGTTATTTCAAGACAGTCCGATAACGTTCAGCAACCAGCATGAGAAGTCTGAGGGAGATAGATGGACCTACTGTGTAGAGTATGTGGAGGAAATGATGACATGTAAAGGTCACTGTGTGTAGAATCTCATTCAGTAAGATGATTTATAGTGAACTGATGAAAGTAGAAATGAATTGATGAATTAGTTCTGATTAGTTTTGATTAATATGTGATTTGATAAATAAAAGCAGTCACTATGTATGGGCTTTAATTCATAAAAGTGATATGATCCCAGACAGGACAGAAAAGATTGGAGAAAGAAAACGTAAAAAATAATAATAGTAAGAAGTGCATAAAACTAGAAAAAATAATAGAATTAAGAATATAAACTATAACATCGTAATGCCGTTTATGTTTTGAATGTGCATGGGCGTAGGTATTTATGAACTCCACAGCAAACAGTCTGTCAGAAGCTTTGTGTGGTTCCAGAGGCAGCTGTATGCACTCTGATATCTCAAGTAAAGACTAGCAGTTTGAACATGAGATCGATCTGCGGTAGAGGAGCTACATTAGTCACTTAAATACTCTGACCGAAATGTCTTTGGACGAGGTGCCAAATGGACAATGCAGGCGCATGGTTAGGTAAGGAGGGGAATGGGTGGAACATGGAAGATGATATCTCTGACTCTAATGCATCCATATTGATATTATTTTTTGTCCAACAATGTTTATAGGAGTTTGATGATATACACCTAGAAAGGAAAATACTTCATAACATAAACACTGGCCTGTTATAGATCACACCTACCCCTATCAGCGCTGTACCCATATGTTCACCAGACGTTGTCAAGTCACCACTTCCTTCTCTTTCCTATCTGTTGAATCACATAAGCTTTATGAATTGCTTTAATAGAGACTCATCTTGCTGTTACTGTGCTAGGAAGTAAAAGCCCCATCAAATCACTGTATGGTAACACTGGGCTCAGGTTAAGGGACTGCCATCAATACATACTTAGCACTGTCAACAATAGCATCAGGGCCGGCACCATGTGACAGACACACTGTCAGAGTAGGGGAGTTTTAATATCCCAACGTTGGAAAGCATACATTCAGGGAGCCCATGGTACAGGGACTAAGCAGAAGGCTGAGGGGTCACACCAGTGCAACCTTTGAATAACAATGTCTGACAAAGTCATCACAACTCAAAGACCACATAGTAGCTTTCTGACTATATGTATATTATTAGAAGCAGAATGCCAGCTTCCTTTGGCTACTTGTTGATGGATTGATCTACTCTCAGGAAGTGATAGGACCAGTTTCAGTTGACTGCCTTCTAAACTGTTCTCCCTTCATGTAACATGCAATAGAGCCAACACTCAAAACACATTTAGATATCTACCAGGACAACTTAAAGTCAGGAGCCCCTCCTGAGTGGTAGTGTGCTTATGACAACAGCATGACATCCCATCATAGCTGTAGGAAAGAAGCATCAACCGTACATAGTTGGATTTGCTTGAAGTAAGTGGACCAAGTTATCTCAGATGTACTGATCCAAATGGCCAGAATGTACTCCCTTGTGTACTCCCTCAAAGTGCAATATAATCACCAGGTATATTCTACTTTTGTGATTCTATCCCTTGAATTAGGTGACTCATTTAAGAGTACACAACAAAGCTATCCGAGCATATTACGAGGAAAACCCAACCAAAGTGGAACATCTCTGAAGGGACATTCAGAGTAAAGGAACACTCAAATGCAGGAACAATCTAGTCCTTACTAAACCACAATCTACCATTCTAGAAGTCACTCCATCCGACACATGCAACACACTCGATGCAATCATAACAACACCACACACACACACACACACACACACACACACACACACACACACACACACACACACACACACACACACACACACACACACACACACACACACACACACACACACACACACACACACACACACACACACACACACACACACACACACACACACACACCATTTCAGTAAATACAAAACATTAATATTATTGCACTGCAACTACTATGTGGTTTTGTTGAAACAGTTGATCTAAAAGCACTACAGAAGCTATCAGAACCTGAGGCAGTAGTGTGTTATGTTCTATTCAGCTAACAGGAAGTAGCATAAATGGCGAGGTCAATAGTGGAATAATCAGGGAAATAGGCAGGAAGTGATAGTAAGCCAATCAGAGGTGCTAGCTAGAGGATTCAGCAGATTTGTAGATGGGCAGGGCTGGTAGCTATACATTAGGAAGAGGGCGGGATGGGCAGTTTTTTTTTACCCAATCACTGATGACATGGAAGGGGGCTTCTGAGATTGAGGTGTTCCTGATTGGAGAGCCCTGAGTGAGAGAGAGGGGATTCTGTGCAAACTCAAACATGACATCAGACAGCAAAAACAAGAACAGTTGAACAGAGAGATCATTGAAGAAAGCAAACATTTTCAGAGAGAAAGAAAATAACATTTGAATGCACCAACAATGGCAATGGAGACAAAACAGCCTGCTCTGTAGAGTGGAGCAGGGCTCTGAGGTTTGACCAATGGCTGTTTGAAGGTCTGATACTAACAATGATATTTAAGACTCAAGCTGTTAGTGAACATGTTCTTGCGTAAAAAATGTATGTGTAAGTTAACTATTTATGTTTATAACACACTACTCTGACAATGTACGAAGAAACACGTTCTTTTATCAAACCTATAAAGGATCACTCCAACATTTTGGAAAATATCTTTGTTTGCTGCCAAACCCACAGTCACACGAGGCAACTGATACCGTTTCTGAGATCAAGCAATCTATAAGCACATACATGCAGAATCTGTAGGCAACAGATAGGACTTGGTATTGGAGGTGTTCCGGTTTCAGTTTGAAGTCTGAATAGTACTGACTAATAGTTTTTGGGCTGGCTTTTAAATGGCCGTAAATTGTCCCTGTGAGGAGCAAAAGAGGTGGAAGGCAGCGACTGAAATGGTATGTCAGAAGACATTGGATATGCTCTGACAACAATTAGGCTTTTTATTAGCTTATAATTAGCTTGTAATTGACGTGAACCGATGAGGTTGTACATGCCGTCTCTAAACTACTCCTGTCTCGAATCTTGACGATAAACATTGTGAACAGGACATTTAGCCTGGATTTCTGCTGGCTACACCGGAACTTACAAAATAATATGAATTGTTGTCATACCTTTAGCTAATGGGTAGCGATTGGGTTTTCTAGTGGCTTAAAAAAGGGCAGAAGCAACCTGACTCACAAGTCAAAAGCAACAACTTTCCAACAGCTCCAAAGATGTCATGGTGACACATCATCGCTAGCAAATGAGATCAATCAGCAGTTATTGCTCCTTCTAGAGTTAGGACAGTTCCTGATCTGGGAGTTTTGACCATTTACCATCATTCATCCACTGCCCAGCAGAACCCTATACTGCCCAGCAGAACCCTATACTGCCCAGCAGAACCCACCCTATACTGCCCAGCAGAACCCCATACTGCCCAGCAGAACCCTATACTGCCTCCTTTCACCACTTCACATACAATGCTAGCTTTTCACCCACAACGCTCTTCTCAGTGACAGAAGACCATTGTGTTGTGACGAAAAATGTATTCATAAATCAGATATTTAGAAGATGCACATCATCACTGGAAGAAATAGAATAATGTATCACGTACAAGAACACACATGCTCATACTGTATGTCCCCAGAGTGCTTTGCGCAAAAGGAGCTTGAAATAATATGAAAATTAAGTTGTTATGATCCAGTTGCTACTAATAATAAAACGTTGAAGCTGTTGGAGGGTACATTTTGAATGACTTTAGACAGAGCTAGTTTAGCGGTTTCTCTTGCGTTAAGTCTTCATGCTAATTTAAGCCAAACACCTTCTCCACCTATCTTTGTACTAAACTAAACTAAACAAAGAATTATATAAAGGATCATTTTGATGTCATAATCATGTTAATACAAAACCGTTAGTGTTCTGTTTTAATATCATATCATTGTTCAGGTAAACCCTATCTGTATGAATGCACTGTCAGCAGTTACTTGGCTAAGTGCAATGTTATTCTAACCAACACAACCAAGGCGCCAGAAATACAAAAGTTAAGATGCAATGTCTTTTTTTTCCTTTTCTGAAATGTTGAAGTGATAGTATCATGTTGTTTTAAAGCCCTGCTTCCCTCTACTTGAAATAACCAAAGAGGAGAAAAAAGACACAATGGATTTACAGAACTTGACATCAATAGCAACACCTGTAAACAGAGAGCAGCTTGAGGAAATGTGATGCATTTCAAACTTAAAAAAAGCAATGAGATGAGTCATCATCTTGCTCAGTCTGAGCAGGACCAATAACCAGACAGCTTCCCACATCCTTGTTCTTTCCCAATATTTTAAACCCCAGATGCACTGGCCATAGTCATTTTTTCAGATCGTTTTTTTGAATCATTCATTTCCAATTGTCTTTCTCAGTGTCTTTAATCAAATTTGCCAATGTTTTTAATGATGCCGCCCCCCCCC
>NW_011349844.1:8482-19307 GCF_000735185.1 Notothenia coriiceps
ACCACCACACATTACCTCTCTGTCCTGTGTTGATAAAGCACTCACACATATGGAGGATTTCTCCTCCTCTTTATCCGTAACCACGCACTGTACGGACACGAGAGCAATCATTCACACTGTCTGAGCCATCAGGCTGGTTATAGGTCACTGTGTAAAATGGATGTGTGGTATAAGGCATACCCCGCCCTCTCCTTTAGTTTCATATCAGTAATGCCGTCTTTGGACACCAGTTTGTTAAATACGAGAATTCCAATAACCATGTTAACCTGCCGAAGAGAAGAGGCACAGGATTAATGCAGAGCAAACAGGTTCATTACTGCACATCTAACTGATGATGGTGATGGATGAAGGACACGACAAAGCAATGGCAACACGCACGCACGCGCACACACACACACACACACACACACACACACACACACACACACACACACACACACACACACACACACACACGCTGTACTTTCCTGTAGGCTCTGGTCTGTAATGACTAGACTGTATCATCTCACGTTACTTAAACAAACACCAACCAGTGAAGCATGAACACAATGTTTGAATGGATGATTTCTAACATATGAATACATTTTTGAACAAAGACAGACCATGCATAAATTACAAGCATTGAGAAATCAAAGACGGGGGAGGGGTTGTCTTTAATTGTGTTAATTCCAAAGATGTTAATGCTTTTAGGATTCATAGTAAAATCTGTTAAGCCACTGTGATGCTGTTTGATTAGGTAGGTGTAAATAGGGAACCCAAAACAAACTGTTCTCTCGTACTGTAGGTGTGAAATGAATCACCCAAACCGAAGCCAATGGATTTGGATAGTGCCGTGTGTGTAGGACTGAGATTTAGCCCAGACATAGGTCACAGCAGGAGAGCTGAGTTGATAATTATCAATACATGTGTCATTATATGTTTTTTGAATGGTGTTCTAATTCAAGCAGCAGCTGTCAGAGTGGATCAAAGGAACCCTGTGCCTGTATGGTCATCATGCAACTGCTGCAGTGCCCATCCTTTGCTCTATGCAGGTTCAACCATGGACACATTTCAAACACTAGTAATATGTTGTGCGTATTAAATCTTGAATGGGGATTTTGAACAGTATGTTTGAGCTGGGTTTTAAGAGTTTAACAGTTGCCAGTGAACAGAAAGCTGGCTTTTTAATATGACTTATTGTTTGATCATTATTATCCCATTTTAAAGGTGGACATTTTTTTTATAAACTGTAAAGCATACTATACTTTTTGGGCAATATAGCAAAGAACCTAAGTTAATAAGAAAGGAACAAGGTAGGGGAGGAAAGCAAGAGGAAAGGAAGGAAAGGAGGAGGTAAATGAGGAAATACTTAGAAATATAGAAACTAAGTCAAATGAAGCAAAAGAAGACCACAGAAAGGAAATAAGGAAGTCAACAAGTAAATAAAGGTAAAGGAGGTAAAGGAAAACATAAATAAGAAAAGACAAAAGCAGGTTATAAAAGAAGGAAGCAGGAAAGGGAAATCTGAAGAACATGGTATAATATAAGACATATATTACGCAAATGTGAAAGGGAGGGAAATAAGGAATTCAATAAAAAAGAGAGGAGGTAGAGAAGTAGAGAAGATCAAGTAAAAGGGAGGAGTCATGGACTATTAACTTGGCAGTGATCTAATTTTTTCTAATAAAAAAGTATTATTCTTAGAAACACTTTTAAAATGTATGACAGTTCAATAACAAGTATTTACAGAATAATGGGTTAAATAAAGCATATTTAAAGATCATCTTTGCTGTGTTTATTTTGGTCAACTTTTAATATTGTTTTTTATTTAATGTTAGGTTTGTATTATGAAGGGTTTTGTACTGTTTCTTAACAGAAATGTGAGATTGTTAACATTTTTGCCGTTAAATATCTACAGTGAGAGGCCGAGTTGACATGGATTTTGTTGAAAGTGAAAACTGTTACATGATGCGAATGGTCTAAATCTAAATGAAAGCAGATATTGTACAAGCTAACAACAAAGAGGACTATAGAGGAAAGAGGAAATACCAAGACGACAGCTGCAGCAGGTCCAACAAACGCATAGAGAAGACCTCCTTCCAGAGACAGCCAGCAGCTACAGGGGGCAGGAAGCACAGAGGGAGGGAGACGTGATCAGAAGAAACAGGGAGGATGGAGGGGGAGGCGTGGAAGGGGGAGGAAACAGAAGTGTCGCAGAGAGGAGGGACAGAACGAGGTGAGAGGTCCAGGTCATGGCAAGAATAAGGATGGTAAACGATATATGGGACAGAGAAAGAGAGAGGTTAATTATGCTGCACACATAAACCCCCACCATGTGTAATGTCCCCGCATTCATAGTTAAAGAGCTATATGCTGCAGCTGGAGCAAAGCATGCTTACTAGCTCGGTGTTCCATATCCCTTTGCCTTGGTGAACCCCACTGAGATCGCCACGACTAGTGCAGGGAGACCTGCAGGGAAACAGAACACACATTAACAGAGCGGAGATGAGAGAGCAGAGGAACCAATGAGAACAGTTGACAGAAGGCCCACCCCAGCCGAGACACAGGAAGCGCTTGCGTATGATGCGGTTCCTGAGGCGGCCCGTCACCGCCATGTAGGACTGCCACGCCTCGGTCAGAACCCAGCAGAACGACGACAGGAAGAAGAAGTGAAGGAACGCAGCGATCAGGGTGCACAAGACCTGAAGCAACAGAGAAAGTCAAAGTCAACTGCATTGTCAATTTCCCTGTGTGTGTGTGATACAAACAGGGAGAGCTCTCACCGAGCTCTCACCGTCCCAAAGAATAAGACTATAAAAAATGATAAATAATATATACATACATACACATCTGAACACCATCAACACATACTCAAACATATGTATACACATTAAGAGGTAAGAGAATAACATTTAAGAAACAAGTAAGATTTCAGAATATGAAAAGAGCTGTGGTCATGCAGTCTGATGCAATCATGATTCATCAGCTGATCACACATAACCACAATGATGAATACCATCATTACACAGACAAACTTGGTCCGGTCTGTGGTGTGTAGACTTTGACAGGAGCTGTCAGCAAATGAGTACACAAGCAGAACAATTCCCTGTTGACTGGATTTGTTGAGATCTCACCTCCTAATTTGGTCACTCGTGGTTCAAATGCAGCAGACTACATTTCCCTTAGCATCACTCCAGTCTCTCTGATGTTTTCAGACAAGCTGCTGTGATCATTTGCTAAGTAAATACGAACAATACATTGCTCTCACCTTATTCCGAGTCTGTGTCTGTCCGATGAGAATAAGAGCATTGGAGGAGATGATGGAGAGACAGAAGTTGATGAGGATGACTGAGCGCTCAGAGCGGATGTACCTGCCGGACAGAGACAGGAAGGAGACAGAAAATGAGTGTCACATAAGGATTTGCATATTGTAAACCATGCATTGTTTATCAGGGTCAATCAGACAGACCCCTTTGCAACCCCAAGTTGAAGTTAACTTTAACCCTGTTGCAAGCTACATTATTGGCCCACTATCTCCGGTATTTTCCCAATGGAAAGAGAGTAGGGAGTGTGAGTGTCACTTTCTTTAGGGTCCCCAAGGGTCCCCAATCATGAGGGATGTTTCCAATAAATGAATAAAATGATTTTTGACCACTTTGTTGTTCAGATATATCACATATTTGTAACTAAATGATACATTAATTGAAACAAAACACGGTATAAACTGAGGAGTGACTCTCGTGAGGTTCATGTATTTTCTTCACTCTGCTGGGAAACGGCTCTCATGTCAAGAAGCATCAGATCAGTGCATCGTCCAATCAGTGAGCGATACACAGTAAGGGGGCGGGGCGAGTGTCTGAGGATTTCACCGGAGGATGGTCTGGTGGTTCCTCCATTATCGCTCCTCCATTATCGCTCCTCGCTCCTCCGGCAGAAATAAGCGCCATGGGACACTACAAAAGATGGCGCAGACAAATCAACTTACGGCGATACCGAGACCGAGGAGCGAGGAAATGAAAAATAACCGACCTGAGACGCAGCCAATGACCTATGACCCACTGTAGTAGCATTAGCATCTGTCATTACCTCTAAACCTTTTTTCAGCAAAGCATTGAATTGCTAGGTCAATACTTAGACAGAAGCATGACGTGTACTTGACTTCCCATGTCAACACATATGAGCCACGGATCAAAAGTTTCCCATGAAAGAATGGTGATTTTATGTTTTATATTAAAACTTCTCTTCAAGCACACGCTAGCTGTTTGGTCTTCACTTAACACCACCATCGTTTTTTGTGTCTCAGGTTAACTGACAGATGTACAGAACAAATCGTTGCACCTGTAGAAATGTTGGCGTGATGTTACCACCTTACATTATTCACTGCTAAGTTACATAGCAGGTCACTGTATCTCACCTCCACACAGACACATAGATGATGATGAGCAGCAACAGAGTCAGAGAAGAAACTCCACAGCCGACAATCAGCGTCACCGAGGGCAGCTGAGTCTTATCCATGTTCTGAAAGAGAAAAGCAAAAGAACAAAGAATATGAAAAGAGCTGTGGTCATGCAGTCTGATGCAATCATGATTCATCAGCTGATCACACATAACCACAATGATGAATAGCATCATTACACAGACAAACTTGGTCCGGTCTGTGGTGTGTAGACTTTGACAGGAGCTGTCAGCAAATGAGTACACAAGCAGAACAATTCCCTGTTGACTGGATTTGTTGAGATCTCACCTCCTAATTTGGTCACTCGTGGTTCAAATGCAGCAGACTACATTTCCCTTAGCATCACTCCAGTCTCTCTGATGTTTTCAGCAGGCCAACGTTCTCAGATACTGTAGCTCACGCTTAAAACCACTGATGAAGATCGCACATCTTCGAAATGCCGCGGCCCAACCCCCTATTTCCCTGATAGGTGGAGAGTTGCCCATATAGGCGGAGCTCCTTGTTTCTGAGATATTTCAGGACACCCTGGTTTACCAAGTATTGGGATGCTAATGATTTGAGCAATGGCATACTGGCTTCCTGTTTTTGCTTGATTTATTCATATGTTTCTGATTGTTTTGACCTGGCAGTAAATAGGGCTGCACAATAAATCAAAACGTAACCAAAATTGCAATATGGACGAGTGCAAATTGCAGGAAGACCAATATTTGTTTAAGGCTAATATGTTTTAATTTACCATTTGAATGAAGTACTGTGGAGCTGCAGATATCTTGGCCTAGAAATAATATTCTAAAGGACAGGAAAAAACGTATTTTTTTGGTACAGATCATCATTATAGAATAATTTAATATATTTTTACATTGACAATGAGAATAATAATGCAATGATGGTCATTCCCTCGCATAGCATGAATCATAGCGCAATTGCAATATCAGTCAAACCAATACTAATATTTTTTTTCAAATCTTTAGCTATAGCTCTAGCAGCAACATGTATTCTAGAATCAGAGAAAAGTGAGGTTGTGTGTAGTTGGAAGTGTCTGTAAACACAAATAGCATAGATGTCATCAGATGGACGATACGGCCAATATCAAAACTGGCCTCTTGATAATCAGCTACAAAGACTGCTGATTCCACTGGAGACTCACAGATACATGAGTGGATTCAGTCAGTTAGAACGGGTAGCCCCAGCTGGCTGTCTGCACAGTGTTTATGGTGGTCAGTGGAGATGTAAAGGTTAAAGGGATGACGTCACACCCGCAAGCACGCACGCACAGTATTGGACCGACCAACATTGCCTATAGCGCCAATAGAGCCAGTAAACATGCCCACAAAGAGAAAGTAAGAAATAATTGAATAAGGCCAAATATAGCCACGGTAATTACACAAGTGATGTTTAAAGTCCAATATGGCTCTTCACAACCATAAACACCCCCATACACAGGCCTTATGATGGTATGTAGTGTTGTGACCAAGTGAAAAGGTGACGTGAAGGGACAGTTTCATGAACAAAGCTTTGCAGTTGGTGAGGGGGGTGGTCGGAGGAGGGTTAAACATGGGGGGACCTGGACTTGAGGGAGTTTCACCCCCCCCACTCCCCTAATTGGCTGAGTTTATAGCCTGTCTTGTCTCCAGGTGTGTGTGCTGGGGACAAGTTAATTAAATCCCTCTGATTAATCTGCACTGCAGTGAGTTCCTTCTCTAAAAGCAGGGGGAAGAACACGATTATGAGTGCATTCAAATGGAAAGGCGTCTGCTGAGACAGTAAAACTTTACTTCCTCCTTAGCCAATGACAGAGCTCGGCAGGAAGTCTCACGCAGTTTCTAAACGAGAGCGCTACCATCCACACTAAAGTGACCAGATTGCATTATTCCACATGAGCAGCTACCTCCACTGAGGAAGACCATGGGATGTGATTTCATTTAGAAATCTATTAGATGAAGCTCCTGCCAATATTGGCAGTAAACAAATATGATTGCTTAAGCAAATTGCACAGGTATCAATTACACTCAATGGTGTCTGATTGGAATATTAATCAAATAAAAGTAATTCATGCTTCCTAGTAATGGGGCCTGGCTGTAAATATAATATGTTGACTGAAATAAATGATAATAAAATGTGAAACTATTATGGACTAAACCATACTGAAAGGGAAATATTAAGATCAGTTAAGATCTGGAGTCAGGTCATGGTTAGCTTAACTTAGCAGACGGAGGGAAACAAGATATAACCTTGCTTGTTTTATCAGTGCTTCTAGGAGAAGGTGCATGCCTAAAGTGTCTGTTGATGAACAGCAGCTGGGTGCAGTGCACAGCTTCCTGGAGCGGTGTTTTCGTCTTGAGTTTGCGAGGCAATTGGGGAGAATCCAAGAAATCTTAACGCTAACCCTAATTAAACTACAGCTAAGCTTTTGCTTAGAAATAACATGCTTTTAATTGAGCTTTATATGTACTGAAAGTGGGATGTTGTTGCCTCGGACAGAGCCAGGCTCGTCGCTTTCCCACATCTCAAGTGCTTATGCTAAGCTAACTAGCTGCTTGCCCCAGCTCCATATCTACCATGCAGACACAAGAGTCACATTAATCTTCTCATCTAACTTTTAGCAAGACAGCCAATGAGCACATTCCACAAAACGCTAAAACTATTAGCCATTAGTAAGCCAACTCAAAAAGCCAAATCTGAATACAGCATTCAGACCACACAGCCAAGACATTCCTCCATACAACTTGTATGATGGCATGTATGACTACCATAGATATACAGTATGTGGTGTGTCCTGCATGCCCTCTGTTATCTGACTATGATGACCCTGAATTGGCCTACAGCCCCGCAGACCTCAGTCGGTCCTATTTATTAACGTGTTACTGTTAGAATGTGGGCTAATTGGCCACAGGGGCTTGCTACTGCATCTACCCTGCCAGCACATTCAAACAAGCGTACGCAGGCTTAAAACATTCAAAATGTTACAAGAACAAACACGTTCATTCCCCCCCCCCCCCCCGCAGAACAGAGAGGAACACACTAGAAGCGGCAGTCAACTGGACTCAGGTTTTGGGGCCTTTGCCTTGACTGCATGTGCATTTTCTTCTCAGTCTGCCCCTCTAAAAGCCTGCAGCAGCGTTGAACTGAGCAAAATGGACACGAGAGGTGGCAGCAAGAGAGTAAATGATGTAGTAGAAGTAGAAGTGAGGGCTTAAATGTAACACAGCAACTGAGGATGGAAAATGGTATGATGAAATGACTGAGGGAGAGAAAGAAGAGAGGAGAGAGGGGGAGGCAGGGAGGGAAAAAAGGGGTTGGGGTGTTTATCATGCTGGGGCAGTAGGAGGATAGCTGCAGTCAGAGCGGCTGGCCGTTTAGCAGCTACTACGTGTTGCAGTAGGAATAATTAGCATGACTGCCTCGCAATAACTAGAATGTGTAGAGAGGGACACTGAATGAGGGAGGAGAGGAGATGGCTTTCCTCCCTTTCTGGCAAAATGAACCACCACAATCTTTCCTCAGGGTGTGTGAAGCCTCCGGGCTGCTACAGAGCTGTGGACAGGCTGCCTCTGCACACATGGAGGCAGGCTGCAGGAGGACAGCTAGCTGAGGAGGCACCATGCTCCACTGTACGGATTAGCTTATCTTCCTGTTTCACAGTTGTACCTGTTTCTGGACAAGACAAGAGTCTGAAACTGTACTTTCCTTAGGCTAAATGCTAATTATATTATGGCAACAGGCGCATTCATGACAATGCTAAAGCTGTTCAGACACTATCATGTATAACATGTTCATCACCCCAGTTTCACATTTCAGCAATACATTTAATATTTGTCAATATATTGACATGT
Organism: Notothenia coriiceps; assembly: GCF_000735185.1. Lineage (NCBI taxonomy): Eukaryota > Metazoa > Chordata > Actinopteri > Perciformes > Nototheniidae > Notothenia > Notothenia coriiceps. The sequence continues at coordinate 16,751 of NW_011349844.1, forward strand.
TCATTTGTCAATATTTGACATGTTCATCACCCCAGTTTCACATTTCAGCAATACATTTAATATTTGTCAAGACCTGTTCTTTATGTAAAAGATAAGCAACCAGCTAGCATGGCAGCTAACATCAGCTACAATTATGATAAATCTTACACTATGGATGGATGGATGAACGGATGGATGGATAGATAGATATATATGAAAATAATCCTCAATCGCAGGACAATCTTATCAAATGTAATGCTAATTTACTTGGGAACAAGCTTGACTCGAGCTCAACATGTATTTGAACTATGTTCTTCAACACATATTTGATGATTTGTTCAATGAAAATTCTAAAAAGACAAAATTGCTCTTTACAATAAAATGATTAAATGAAACATTATTTGTGCTGGATTATCGAGGGCTGTTTGTTGTTATATTGTCTTGCATAAGCCACATATCATGCCTTGCTCCATAAAAACAACCTTTGATGATCCTGCTGCTGGGAGTGATGCCGGAGGAGCTGTTCAGTGTGTCTGCTTGTTGAGGTGAGACCCCCTGACACACACTCAGCCACAGCTAACAGCTAAACTGAACATTAGCTCTGGGATGGGGAAGGGCGTTGGTACTGTGACTGATGTCTGTTTTCACTATTGATTGACCTATTGATTCATTTTTTGTTCTCTGACTGAACATTAGCTGTCTAAAATGGTAAAGAATATGTCAAACATCCACCGTACATATAAATGCAGCAGTTTCTTTGAACATGCCGTAGCAAATGCCCAACAGTTAAACAACATAAAGGTAATCATTGTGCAATGATAAGAAGCAAATTAATAGCTACAATAATTAGTAGCAACTTCCAATTGACTCAAAGGAAACCCAATGTTTGCCCTACATACACTTTACTACTGCCAACATATATTTGGCAACTCGTTGTTATTTATTTTTTAAATCTGCCCAAGAGGTGAACATGTAGGGCTTTCCCTTCTCTCTACCCATCTCCTGCCTGTTCCGTAGGCTATCGAGAAAAAAGGTTCTGCTGCCAATCACACATGCTCTGCAGAAAATCCCAACAGACACTTTCTTTGTGTGTGTGGTACTACACTACGTCTGACACGGTTAACAAGATGAATACCAATCTTATGTCTGTACATAATGTGTGACGCTGAAGACAATTATGTGGTTGGCCTAGCTTACCCAAATAAAGTGTTGAAAGGTGTAAATGTAAAATCAAGTTGAGAGAATGTTGAATCTTTGACCACAGACTTACAACTAATGGACAGTAGAAAAACAAATGCATCTGTTGTTCCCCTTCTTCATCACAGAATCTACATTGCATTACATGTCACTTGTTAGACGCTTTTATCCAAAGCGACTAACATACTCAATACTGAGGACAATCCCCACAGGAGCAATTTGGGGTGAAGTGTCTCAGGGAGACAACGACATGCTGACTGCAGTGGGGTTTGAACCTGTGACCCCCTGATGGTGATAGTTCAATGTTAAAAATGTTTTAAAATATTTTGTAAACCTAGCTTAGCGTTGTGACAGTTAGCAAGGTTGCATCATTCAAAGTGTAGCAAAAGTAATACGCCAACCCGTGGCCACATCATTCCAGGATTAGAATGAGGTTAATAAGAATATTAAACCTACTTTATGTGGTGTCAGTGGCTGTTGCATTGGGGAAATATTTTTTTAACCAACAATAGCCAGGGGCAATGATTGTGTGACGCTTCATGCGTCCACGTGTGGTATCATCATGTACAGTACAGAGACCAAAGGCAAAATCAGTGCACAGCAATCACTGTGACGCACACTATAGCTGGAGATGAAGATCCACAGAAGTATCCCATAGACATGTCTGTGTGTACACGTTAAACAGAATAAATGTTTACCACAGCTTTGAGGTCATTTCGTTTAGCTAGGCTGAATATGTCCTGAATCCAGGTTTAATTACCAAGATATTGAACTATTTCACAACAGGAGGGTTGAATTAGCATTGACCAATCATTTATTCAACTGATTAACATGAACTAGTCATTTCAGCACTGAGCACAAATTACAAAGGGAACACACCAGTGTAGCTTCCAGCAGCAAAGCATACAGCACTTTCTATCACATCCGTTCCTCATGGTCATATACCTCAAAACTGCAAATATCTTGAACAAAATAATGAAATATGTGTGTCTCAAGATGATAAACCCAAGCTTTCTCCACCTTGCCTAGCCTTCTTTCAGGGCTGCAGCTAGCAGGATAAACAGCACCTCTATGTCTTTAAGAAAGCCTCGGTGCCCATGCTGTTACCAGGGCAACTAGTGAACAAACTGCTTCCGAGGCAATTTCCACTCTAATAATAACTAAACGCACTGAATGAAAACTCCCCTCCAAGACACTGCCCTTTCCCCAAAGAATCTGGGGCAGGTTTGAGTCACTGGGATGCTCCTGTGGCACTAACACACATTTCATTACACACACACACACACACACACACACACACACACACACACACACACACACACACACACACACACACACACACACACACACACACACACACACACACACACACACACTGCTG
>NW_011349845.1:0-1139 GCF_000735185.1 Notothenia coriiceps
TGGGGGAATTATTTTAAAAACAACCCGTTTCAACCCTTGCTTTGAAATGATGTTACTACCAGGGTTTGAAGCGTTACTGTAAAGTATTTAATGCATCCTATATGTGCAGCGTTGGTTAATAACAGAGATTTACGTTGGCGTTGTGAAAGTGGAGGTGAGGTTTAACGTGTTTAAAGCCCTATTAGAGCCGACCTGCGCTCCGTCTGATCAGAAGAGCCTGCAGGAGAAGAGATCTGCAGAGGGGTTCATTAGCGTCCTCCGCAGAGTTTACATGCATTTGATTAACTCACGCTCCGCACTATGCTTTCCATTTTAAAGTTAACTGCTCTTCTCCGAGGGCTAAACTATTAGGTTACGCAAGTCTCGCATTTCCATGTGACAGACCTCGAGCCAGCTGAGCATCGCGGATGAAAACCTTTAATTATCTCTCGCCGATGAGGCAATCATTTTCTATTTGCTCCAGTTAATGACCCGGTGCAGCCCAGATTTAAAATAAACTACGGGAGAGACTCCACTTTGCTTTCAGCTGTCAATTTTAGATAATTGTGGTGTTTTAGTGAACGGTCTGATCTTTAATCTGAGTTTAATTGCTGGTATGAAGCTCAGCCACCTTAAAATAGCTGTTTGTAGTCAGTAATCATCATCATTAGTGACCGTCAATGAATAAGGTGAGTCCTATTGAGAATAAAAGTCTATCTAATGCACACAAAGACAGGCAAGAAACACACAAAACGACATATACTTAGTATTAAACATAAGGAAAGTATAATTTAAAAAAGAAACGTTTTTTAGGGAGAGGAAACTGCCTCTATTATCTATTTATGTTTGGGATTTTAGAAGATGAATTAGTACTGAGGTCTTTAAAGCTCAATCTTTAGTTTGACTTTTATAATTTTCGCATCTTTTGTTTATTGTGTGTCATGTTTTAGGTAATGTGAAATCTGATTTTCAATGTTACCCCCTGTAGTGTACCCCCTAACTCCTACTATCAAAATAGACATTTAATAAATCAGACTTTAGTTCCACCTGGAGTAAATCCACAAGCTACTGTACCCTGCAGTATACAAAGTCATTCAGACTAGCTGCACCTTTACCAGCTTTGAGAACACTTTAATGATCAATCATTATAAAACATATCA
>NW_011349846.1:0-4268 GCF_000735185.1 Notothenia coriiceps
TAACTACAGCTCAGACTGAGAGACTCTGATAACTACAGCTCAGACTGAGAGGCTGATAACTACAGCTCAGACTGAGAGGCTCTGATAACTACAGCTCAGACTGAGAGACTCTGATAACTACAGCTCAGACTGAGAGGCTCTGATAACTACAGCTCAGACTGAGAGACTCTGATAACTACAGCTCAGACTGAGAGACTCTGATAACTACAGCTCAGACTGAGAGATCTGATAACTACAGCTCAGACTGAGAGGCTCTGATAACTACAGCTCAGACTGAGAGGCTGATAACTACAGTTCAGATTGAGAGACTCTGATAACTACAGCTCAGACTGAGAGGCTGATAACTACAGCTCAGACTGAGAGGCTCTGATAACTACAGCTCAGACTGAGAGGCTCTGATAACTACAGCTCAGACTGAGAGGCTCTGATAACTACAGCTCAGACTGAGAGCCTCTGATAACTACAGCTCAGACTGAGAGACTGATAACTACAGCTCAGACTGAGAGGCTCTGATAACTACAGCTCAGACTGAGAGGCTCTGATAACTACAGCTCAGACTGAGAGACTCTGATAACTACAGCTCGGAGTGAGAGGCTCTGATAACTACAGCTCAGACTGAGAGACTCTGATAACTACAGCTCGGAGTGAGAGGCTCTGATAACTACAGCTCAGACTGAGAGAGATAACTACAGCTCAGACTGAGAGGCTCTGATAACTACAGCATTTTAAATATTATGTGCATGCCCTTTCTAATAATGTTGTATTGGGTGTGCCCCTTTAAAGATCATAAACACAGATCAAAAGCATCCACTCTGATGCTGAAAGCATCAGAATCACAAGTCTATACTAGTTACATGCAGTCATATACATGTATTCAGTAAACACACACTCATGCACACACACACACACACTGGTCCCACATATTTGATTTAGCTCATAGACTGTATGACGTAAGTACATCAAACCCTTAAGGTTTCATATGTTATGGAACACAGCTGTGTGTCATTTTTAAATACAGAGTAAGGTGTTTATTTATTTATTTAGCTTATTAGTTAGCTTATTATTTATCTTAGCAGGAAAAGGTAACATTCACTCCAACAATGACACAGACAGAACAAACACACACTGCATTCCATGCAAGAACATAAGAACATGCAGGAGCACAAGCTTCTCCACCAGAAATCCTCAATGGAAAACAAGTCACGACTCAAAGAAAGATCACTCAGTGTGTTTCCTCACCCAGACACTTCAGGGTGGTCACCTTCCCTGAGCTGCACTGAGTCTTACTGGGGAGGTCAAAGGTCACAGAGAAACTCAGCAAGCATGGAGAAGAACTACAAGTGAAGGTTATAATGTCCTTTGACTTACGGATGAGGACACAGAAGAATACTTAGACTGCTTCCAACAGATACTGAAGCACACTCATCAAAGTCAATGAAGATATTTGACAGATATTGTTGTGAATGAGCTCATGTACTGCACTTCGGAAGGTTTAAGAGTCCTTTCAATTTGGTACATATTTTAAACCTTTTCTACATTTTAGAGGGAAATATTGTACTTTATTTATCAAGATTGCTGCTCTTTAACAAAGCAGGATGGGGGGCCATCTTCACATGCTTTTCTCTTTTAAACAGAAATACGTAAACTGTTGAAAAGTACTTCAGCTCAAGCATCATTTTTCATTTTTCCTTTATGGCCACTTCAACTGCAGATCTCACCAATGGTAGCAGTTGTGATGAGGTGTGTTGCAAACAAAGTTCAGATTTATGATTTATCGACAGTGTATTTGGTTTTACAAAGGCTTTTTTAAGAAACCATTTTGTTTGATCCGATTGTTGCACATTTCTGAGGTCAGTATGATATTTAGGCCACTTGTTCTGAACATGCCAACTAGTACATGGACAGAACATGTGGAACAAATTGGTACAGAGTATAATGGTACTGTATGTGTAAGGAGACGAGACGCCATAGTCTGCACAGGACTCTCTGAGAGCGCAGCCAGTAGAGAGCTGCAGGAATGAGTCCTAAACCCGGAAGTCAGCCTAGTAAAATTCCTAGTTCCCTCGTCTGGTACACAGTGTTTTTTTTAAAAAGAGTTTTGGTTAGATAAAAAAAAATAAGGTCTGAGGTTATTACAATCTTACTCCTGCTAGACAAAACGTGGGATTTGCCAAAGACCTTATTTTCCTGCAATATTCCAAAATTCAATTGGAAAATCATCTTATTTGATCAGAATAAAAAGGTATGGAAACATTTGTGTTTGTGTTAACAGTATAAAGTAATATCCTCCTAACAATCAGAACCCTGTATTACAAACTGGAGATAAACTCTAACATTTTATATATTTACACCCTCCACCCCCATTTCTGGGCCTAGCAGAGCTAGAATAGAGTAGTTCAGGTCCAGTCCTAACGGAGGGGCTTCAGATGATTTATATAAGGGATAATGTTTATGATCCCCTACTTACTGACAATTAGCACAGTTAGCCTAACTGCTTTTCCAGTCATTTAATAGGGATGTGCTGTACCTGAAGGCTGTGGCATTATGGAGCTTAATGGTCTGTGCCTGGCTCAGGTTGATGGACACCAGGTTGTCTTGGAGATCTTGCGCGATGGAGGTCAGAGACACGAAGAAGGACTCCACATACCTGAAGGACACAGCCACACAGACACCATGTTCAGCTGAAGATACGGCTGTTGACATTGTCACTTGATAACACACATTTTAAACAAAAAATGCATTCGATTTTTTAAAGCACATCTGCTTTAAAAAATTGAATGCATTTTTTGTTTAACATTTTAAAAAAATCAAAAAAGTGTCTTCACTCTGACATCGCTAAATACTGTAAACCCGGTATCTTTACAGATTGAAAAACCTAAGCATTCGTCCAGGTTCTGGTCCATTGTGAACCGTCATGGCTTCTGTTCTGCGTTACCATTCACCAACATCCCACCCCTCATTTAACAGCGATCTAAGATTCCTGGAGATTTTTTCCATGTTATACTGGGCTCATTTCTAATCTTATCCTATGGAAGCTAACCCCTCCTGGTGATCAGTCCCAAAATTCTTTGAACACCCATGAGCAAATAATGCTGGAAGCCTGTAGTGTTTCTTGTATAAGGTCTATTTCTCTCAAATGTTCAAACTGAACCGATGCCCCATCACAGCACCACATGCAGACAGAGCTGAGGACAGGAGACCTGGAGTATCCCAGCTGCCTGCAGGCCGACACCCCCAGCACGTTGTTCCAGCCCTCGGAGCACACCGTCCTCCAGACACCCCCCCGCTGCACCTGCAGGACAGAGCTGCTCCCACTCAGACGCACTGACACAAACACGCAGGCAGACAGACAGACAGACGGACAGATAAACAGACAGACAGACAGACAGACAGGCAGACAGACAGACAGGCAGGCAGACATGCAGACAGACAGGCAGGCAGGCAGACATACAGGCAGACAGGCAGGCAGGCAGGCAGGCAGGCAGGCAGGCAGGGAGGCAGGCAGACAGACAGGCAGGCAGACGGGCGGAAGGACGGACAGGCAGACAGACAGACAGACAGGCAGGCAGACAAACAGACAGACAGGCAGACAGGCAGGCAGGCAGGCAGACAGACAGACAGGCAGGCAGACAGGCAGACAGACATAGGCAGGCAGGCAGACAGACAGACAGACAGGCAGACAGACAGGCAGACAGACAGACAGACAGACATATAACCTCAGAGTTAATATCAGCTCTTCCCTCAACATATGCCTGTATTATGTATGTAAAATGTACTCTATATAAAAGATGCTATTGTAGATGTCTTTTGATATCGCTGTTATAATATGATGTTTATATCAATATATCTCTGATATAAACGTCACATGCTGCATATTCAGGTGTGTGACTCACCACAGCCAAGCTCGTCCTCCCCGTTGTCACAGTGCAGCTGTCCGTCACACTGAGCCCACGCACTGATACACTGAGAGGAGGAGCCACACCGGAACTTCCCCACACAGCTCAGACCCACTGCGCGCGCGCACACACACACACACACACACACACACACACACACACACACACACACACACACACACACACACACACACACACACACACACACACACACACACACACACACACACAGAACACACACAACACACGCAACACACACACATAACACACACACAACACACACAACACACACACAACACACACACAACACACACACAACACACACACAACACACACACAACACACACAACACACACACAACACACACACAAC
>NW_011349847.1:0-4888 GCF_000735185.1 Notothenia coriiceps
ACGGTGCTTTTCTACAGATTACTTTATTACTGCACTGGTAAGGTAAAATTAGGCCGATTAATAAGATGTGAAGTGCTTTGTAACTTTGACCCGCTTGACTGAATAGACAACGAACAATGAAGAAAGAGTTTTATCTGGGCTGCTTCGCTGCCAGCTGCTCCCCCGGGACCCAAAAGTGGCGTAGGCTATAGCCTGTACTTCAACATCAACGAAAGTGCTCGATATATGCTATATTGAACCAATAAACTAACACAAACTTACTGTATCACTATAACATGATGATGATGATGATGATGGTGATAAAAAATGCATAGCGTTCCGCTGTTCATTATAATATAAAAACAGCATTAAACAAACCATCATGCTCTTACTTTGAAATCATGCGGAAATGTCGTCATCAGCGGGCCATCTCGTGGTTTCCGAAAATAACCGATTGACACGAGTAGATTTTAGCCGAGACCGGCGGAAAATATGTCTCAAAATTCTGTGTGTGTAAAAAGACGATCCACAAGCAGAAATGTGAGATCCACGAGCAGAGATTTGAGATCCGCAAGCGCATTTTTGGTCGACAAATACAAAATGGATTCACAAATGCCGGATCGAAAGTTGTAAATGTTGTAAATGATTTTTATGTTCACACAAATAATTATGAGACATATCTATGCCCATAAACGAGTAACACTGGTGCGCCGCATTTGCTCTTCAGATGAGGCTCCCTCCGCAAAATGAAGCACCCTCCGCAGTCTGCGTGATCTGCCTGGGGGCGGCCCTGCGAGTAAAGTAACGAGTAAAGTAACGCGTAGAGAGTATCGAAGTAAAGTAATATATTACTTTTTTTGAGTAACGACCCCATCTCTGAGTATATTGACGAAAAAGAGTATCATAGGGGACCTTTAAAGTATGCTCATTGCTTGTATTTGATATCACATAACCGTCACTCACTACCTCCCCCTCCTTTCCAGACTCCCAGTCCTCCCCTATGGTCCGTGGTGGTCTGCTGGGGAGCGTCAGGGTGCCTCTGAGCTCGGCCACCTGCATGTCCTGGGGTGGAGCCCACTACCGCACTTTTGACAGGAAGCACTTCCACTTCCAGGGCAGCTGCACCTACCTCATGGCCGCGTCTACTGATGGCACCTGGGCAGTCTACATCAGTACAGCCTGTGACGGCAGAGGACACTGCAGTAAGGTGTGAAACATGGCCATTTAACATCGTTCATGGAAGTGATGAAACAGTATATCCTTGTTCTTTTAAGACTTTTCCAACCACCTGATTGTAGTGGCAATGACATTGGACGAGTTTACCTGGGTGCCCATAGAAGACATGTTTGAATTTTTTTGTGCACATGTACATAAATGTTGATGAGTATGTGTCCCTCTGCTTTCAGGCTCTGAGGATGATGATGGGTCTGGATTTGGTTTCAATTCATCACAAGAACTTAACGCTGAACAACCTTCCTGTTGCAAATGGAGAGCCACTCTTCCAAAATGGTAAAGTATTTTTTGAGCTGTCACTAAAGCCCTCTCTTAGTCTCATTTGTGTCTGTCATTATTAACCAGGCAACATGGTAAAATGGTCATGTTAAATCCTGACACATCAGTACCTGCACTGGAGCAACAAAAACACATTTTATTACACAGCCTATTGAAAGAAGACTGATAAATCTAGGTCTGTGTATGTGCCTTGCATCTACTTGTCTTTCAGTACAAGAAGATCCTTTAAATAACAATTTAACATAATACCATCATCATTCAAGAGTATTCTGTAAAATACTACTGTATTATAACAGTTTGTTTCTATAGTTTGCATACAATTGTTGACTGTATTTGTAATAATAAGCTTATTTATTACATGATCTCGTTATTCCTCTTGAGTCCATTGACAAGTAATTTGATCTTACATACTGGGTAACAGCTTTCTTTATCTACAAATACTGTCAACGACTTTATAACAACGCAACAATTTTGTACAGCAAAGTAGAAATGTACAATGGTTCTACTTCCTACAGGAGTGAGTGTTCATTGGCTGGGGGACTTTGTGTTTGTGGAGAGCGGCCTGGGAGTGAGAGTAAAGTTTGACCTGACCAACACGGTGTATCTGACAGTGACCGCCGAGCACCTGGCCGTCACCAGGGGGCTCTGTGGAGTCTACAACAACAACGCTGACGGTGCGTGCAATAGATACAATCTCCAACTAATGTATTTTCATAATGTGAATCACACACACATCCCAGGGTCACAATGTAGTCAAGTAATATTTTTTTACTGTTTTTTACTGTTTCCGACCTGCAGGGTTATTTCTATACCTGTATCTGTATCTTGTTTTTTGGTAACCCCAACTCTTTTAACTTTTAATGCGTAACCTACTTGTGTCTTGGTGCCATAGATGATTTCACCACAATGGGTGGAACTGTGTCCCAGTACGCCGCCAGCTTCGGCAACTCCTGGAAAGTTCCTGACCAGCAGAATGAAGTACTGCACTGAATGCATTGAATGAGTATTTCACTTTTTTGCAACATTATAACTTTTTGTTATGAGTTTTATTTTTTAAGGAGAAATCTGTGCTCACTGAACACACACTGATGTTGAAAAAAAAACGAGCTAAAAATTCTGCTCCTGGAGATAAATGGCTTGAGGAGCTGTTTTGGTATAAATGCAGAGTTGTGTGTGTACTGTACTCAACAAGAATGGTAACGTGTATTAATGAGATTCACCCTCATTAATTGAGCCCCCTCTGTGTCCCTTGCTTCCCTCAGGATTGCAGTGATGCGGCAGAGCTTGGCCACAGCTGTGATGTCTCAGGAGACCCTGCCATACGCAGGCGGGCAGAGTCAGTGTGTCACCAACTGCTGGAAACCCCCTTCACACACTGCCATCCCCGGGTCAGACACACATACTTTATTTCATAGTTGTCCTTTTCGTTATCAATAGATGCTTTTATCAAATGTCTTTGAAAGCCAAGTCTGCAATGGGCTGTAATTCAAAATTCTCCTAAAGGTAAATAATTTACCAAGTGCCAATTGTTAGAGCAGTTCCAAGAAATAGGTTGGATTGGTTCGAGTCATCGGGCTGTCGTAAAGAGAACTTAACTGTAATGACTACATGGGAAGTAACAGCTTATATCATTTGCAGAATAAATGGTTTTAGTTCAACCTATACATTACCCGAAAGTACTTTTGAATTCTCTTTCTGAAACTCACCATTAATGAGAAGGTGTACTATCTCACTGGTTAATCATTTATGAAGATATGGCTATTTTCCAAAGCTTACGTCTATCTGACTTATTTGCCAACAATAATGGTTAATAATTATAAAACATTGCAGTGCATAATAAACGTGTTAGCATATCTTGTTCATGTATTTTGTAAAGATTGTCCCTGCTTGTTCTGTTTATCCATCCATCCATCTTCTCCCGCTTATCCGTGGTCGGGTCGCGGAGGTAGCAGTTCCAGCAGAGAGCCCCAAACTTTCTTTTCCCTGGCCACATCAACCAGCTCTGACTGGGGGATCCCAAGGCGCTCCCAGGCCAGCGAAGAGATATAATCCCTCCATCTGGTTCTAGGTCTACCCCTTGGTCTCTTCCCAGCTGGACGTGCCTGGAACACCTCCCTAGGGAGGCGCCCAGGTGGCTACAACTAGGTGCCCGAACCACCTCAACTGGCTCCTTTCGACGCGAAGGAGGAGCGGTTCAACTCCGAGTCCCTCCCGGATGACCGAACTTCTCACCTTATCCCTAAGGGAGACACCAGCCACCCTGCGGAGAAAACCCATCTCGGCCGCTTGTACCCGCGATCTCGTTCTTTCGGTCATGACCCATCCTTCATGACCATAGGTGAGGGTAGGAACGAAAATGGCGCGGTAGACAGAGAGCTTTGCCTTCTGGCTCAGCTCCCTTTTCGTCACAACGGTGCGGTAAAGAGACTGCAGTACCGCTGCCCGCTGCTCCGATTCCTCCGACCATCTCACGCTCCATTGTTCCTCACTCCGAGAACGAAGACCCGAGATACCTTGAACTCCTTCACTGGGGTAGGACACTCATTCCCTAAACTTTGAGTGGACAGTCCATCGGTTTTCCCTGCTGAGAACCCATGGCCTCAGATTTGGGAGGTGCTGATCCTCATCCCAGCCGCTTCACACTCGGTTGCCGAACCGATCCAGTGGAGTGCCTGAAAGGTCGCAGACACGATGAAGCCATCAGACCACATCAATCTGCAAAAAGCAGTGGTGCAATCCTTAGTCCACCGAACTGCAGAACCCCTCCCCCACGACTACGCCTCCGAAATCCGGATCCATGTATATTAGCAAACAGGGATTGGTTGACCAAAGCCGCAGCCCTGGCGGGAAGGCCACCCTCACCCTGAAATGGGTCCGATCTTACTTGCCGAGACCGCCGGACACAGCTCCTCGCTTGTTTGGAAGTACAGAAGATTTGGATGGCCCTGAGTTAGCACACCTTACCCATACTCCCGCAGCACCCTCCCACAGTTGCTCCCTGGGAAACCCGGTCATACGCCTTCTCCAAGGTCTACCAAAATACCCCATGTTAGACTGGATGAGCGTACTCCCAGCCCCCTCCAGGATCCTTGCCGAGGTAAAAAAGCTGTTCCGTCGTTCCCACGACCAAGGAACGGAATCCGCATTGTTCCTCCTCAATCTGAGGTCGACAATCGGCCTGACCTCCTTTTCGGTACCTTAGAGTAAACTTTTCCCGGGGAAGGCTGAAGTAGTGTGATGCCTTCCTCTGTAATTGGCACACACCCTCTGATCCCCCTTTTTAAAGAAGGGAAACCACCACCGCCGGTTGCCACTCCTTCGGCTACTGTATCCGCTTCCACGCAACGGTTGATGGGACATGTCAACTCTGATGACAGTCCCTCAACACCCAGAGCCT
>NW_011349847.1:6236-11596 GCF_000735185.1 Notothenia coriiceps
CTCACTCGCACCAGTGAACAATGACCTGGGAAGTACACGATCAGGTACCTGACCGGTATTGTTTGTTGGTACAAGCTACTGTATTTCCTACTGGTATTACACATTGCACATGTTCTCGTGACTCAGGGGGGCCGTTCCTCCCAATCACTCCTATCCAAGTGTCTCCATCATTGCCCACATGTGCGTTGAAATCTCCCAGCAAGATTAAAGAGTCCCCTTCAGGAGCCCCATACAGGACTCTTTCCAGGGTCTCCAAGAAGGCCGTATACTCTGAACTGCTGTTGGGTGCATAAGCACACACAACAGTCAGAGTTTTCCCCCCCATAACCCGAAGGCGTAGGGAGGCAACCCTCTCGTCCACTGGGGTAGACTCCAACAACGAAGCACCCAACCGGGGACTTGTGAGTATCCCCACACCCGCCCGGCGCCTCACACCTTGAGCAACTCCGGAGAAGAATAGAGTCCAACCCCTATCCAGAAGTAAGGTTCCAGAGCCGACGCTTTGCGTAGAGGTGAGCCCAACCAGATCCAACTGGTAACGCTCCATCTCCCGCACAAGCTCCGACTCCTTCCCCCCCAGAGAGGTGACGTTCCACGTCCCCAAAGCCAGCTTCTGTCGCCCGGGTCTGGTCCGTCGAGACCCTCTGCCTTCACTGCCACCCTTCTGGCAGCGCACCCGACCCCATCGCTGTTTCCCGTAGGTGGTGGGCCCGCGGGACGGAGAAGCGGAGGTGTTGCCCACGTCGCCTTTTCGGGCTGTGCCCGGCCGGGCTCCGTGGCAAGCCCGGCCACCAGACGCTCGCCGACGACTCCTCCTTCTGGGCCTGGCTCCAGAAGGGGACCCCGGGCTTCCTCCGGGCCGGGTATCCTCACTTCGTGTGTCGTCTTTCATGAGGTCTTGTGAACCAATCTTAGTCTGGCCCCTTGCCTGAGACCAATTTGCCATGGGAGACCCTACCAGGAACACAAGGTTCCAGACAACACAGCCCCCAGGTTCATCAGGGCACACAAACCTCTCTACCACGGTAAGGTGCTGGTTCTTCAGAGAGGTTCTGTTTATCAATGCACTAAAAGATCATTCATACACTGTGTGTCCTTTGATCAAAGCCACCGTGGACAGGATTTGTACATTAATGTTAGAGTAAATTGTTTTTGCAAGCTATAGTATAGATGAATTGTTAAAAAACCCAGATATGTGTCTGTGTGTTTTATAGTTGGACCCAGAAGCATACATAGACACCTGTCTCTACCTGTACTGTAGCCTGCCAACCGAAGAGAGGGATTCAGCAGTGTGTGACACCCTGGCCAGCTATGCCAGAGAGTGTGCTCAGCAACATGTCATCATTATCTGGAGGACAGCAACTCTATGTGGTAAAAAAATGTCAAAACATATTAATATGAGCCAGAGTCTTCTTTACAAGACAGTCAGCAGGACACAAGATGCTAAAATATGCAAAACAACATCCTTTAACTTTGTTTCCTACTCATTGCTCTGTCTCTCCAGGTCGTGTCTGTCCCAGAGGTCAGGTGTTTTCAGACTGTGTGTCCTCCTGTCCCCCCAGCTGTGTGTCTCCCCAGCCCCCCGGGCCTGCAGCCATGGGTCAGTGCAGAGAGGAGTGTGTGGGGGGCTGTGAGTGTCCACCGGGACTCTACCTTTACCAGGGACTCTGTCTGAAAAGGGACGATTGTCCTTGTTTCCATCGCAGACGCACCTACCAGTCAGGGGATGAGATACAGCAGAGATGCAACACTTGGTAATTGTCTTTCCTATATCTTTTTTTATTTAGTGATCCAATTTTCTCACTTTCCATCCTTCTCTTTATTCTTTATCATCCCAGTGTCTGCACAGCAGGTCAGTGGCAGTGTACTGGGGAGAAGTGCTCAGCCCAGTGCACCCTGATGGGGGGGCTACAGGTGACCACCTTTGACAAAAAGAGGTATTCACTACAGGGAGGAGACTGTCCCTTCACTGCTGTGGAGGTGAGATACTCAACAAGCAAACCATGCACAGTTAAATACACGATTAGATGAATTTGTGTGCAGCCATTTCTCTTTTGAGCTAATGTTCTGCATTTTTTTAGGACTTTGTTGACAGGAAGCTGGTAGTGACTGTGCGCTGTGGGGAGTGTGCAGCCGGAGGTGGTTTCGGTTGTCTAAAGGAGATGTCCGTCACAGCACTCCGCACCACAGTTATCATCACAGACACTGGTGAGTTGGTTACACACTGCAACCTGACTGTTATCATTTTACATTTGTTCGTAGGGACGGTCAACATGGCTAATATTGACGCCCTTGTCTTCATCATTATAAGTATCTCTCGGAGTTGATGCTTCTCAAATTTGTTTTGATTAATTAAGGCTCAATTGCCTGAAGCAAAATGGTCAACACACACAAAAAAGAGACTCTGAAGTTCCCAAGTTCTTTGGTGCATGTCTCTATCTTACTGTATGCTCTAGCATTTGTTAAATCATCTTTAGGGTGTATTTTCAACTTATTTACTAAAGTAAAACACTTTTCAAATTCAACACACTCGCACCCTGGATGCAACTTCTTCTGAAAAACCCATTTAATTAAATGTAATTATTGAAAGTTACTAACTTCTTTAAACGTTTTTTTTATTGTGAGAATATTTATTTAAATGTTTGTCTTTTGATAGCTTACAGTTGGTATTGTTCCTTCCAGGCACAGTGACATTGAATGGCCAGAGGGAGCCGTTGCCTTTGGTAACGGGGGACCTGGTTGTGCGAAGGGCCTCCTCTTCATTTCTCCTCATCCAGGCTTTTGGAGCACAGCTGCTCTGGCACCTAGATGGACCTTTGGCCATCATTACCCTACAACCTGGCTTCGCAAATAAGGTGAACCTTAACCTAGTATGGTTCTTTCAGTTGTGCCTCTCCCAAATTGGTTGAGACTGCATTTCTGTTACTAAAAACATGTGCAAAAATGGTGTATTCAAGGTGCGCGGCCTATGTGGAACGCTGACCTGGAACCAGCATGATGACTTCACCACCCCAGAGGGAGATGTGGAGAACAGTGTGTCATTGTTTGCGAGCAAATTCACGACAGAGCACTGCGCTCTACCAAAAGGAGCTCCACCTGACCCCTGCACCACATACACCCAGAGGAGACAGTACGCAGAGACAGTGTGCTCCGTCATACACAGCCCCGTCTTTCAGGTAGTTTGCAGTGGAGTGTTTTAAATCTCCGACTATCTCAGGAATTAGTTTATCTTCTGTCTTTATTCACACATGCGTCTCCTTCTCTGATTTTGTAGGTGTGTCACGACGTGGTGGAGCGGGAACCTTATTTCCGTCTCTGTCTGTTGGAGGTTTGTGGTTGCGTTCCACAGAGGGCCTGTCACTGCACCATCCTCACTGCCTATGCCCGACACTGCGCCCAGGAGGGCGTCACTGCCCAGTGGCGGAATCACACTTTCTGCCGTAAGTGAGGAGGCCATTTTTGAAGTGCAGTGGTAGAGAACCTTTTACTGAAGTATAAATACTAATATTACGATTATTATTAATAAGATTGCCTTTTTACAAGTAGTGAAAAGTATTCAAGTATTTTTACCAAAGTCAAAAGTACAATCATGAAAATGTGCATATTAAGTTAAAGAAAAGTATAATAAGTATATAGTAAAAGTATAGAGTAAAATGGGCTCTTTAGTGGTTATATTATTATCATTGATGGAGTATCATGTACATTGCAGTAGCTGAATGCAATTGACCCTATTATGTCTATTGTTTTTTATCATCCTCTGTAATTCCCTCGAAGCACAAGTGGCTTTCTCATAACGGGTTTATTCCTCTCCGAATCCACCGTGAAAACTTCACATAAACAAACAGTATAAATGACAAATATAGTATCGTGTTAGACACACAATAACATGCACAGCATGTGAGATGACTACACGTAATAAACGTAAAAGTAATACAAACACAATAACATACCTCTTTGGCTGCATGCTCTGAAAACAGAGGGAAGTATTCTTCAGTCCTTACAATTTATATATATAAGAATACACTTAATTAACGGAGCTGTATCCGTGCATCTTACTCTCAGTTTCTTGTCTCGTTCTCGCTCTCTAACTCACGTGAGAACAGCATAACGAGACGTGAGCTTTGACTTCAAACTAAAAGACTAAACATTGCACGCATGACATATTACAACAAATAATAATTATTACACTTAGAAAATACATATTACAGTTAAATTATGAACATGTAAAGGCTACACTTACATCCTCCTTATAGGATTTCAAATGTTTTATCTGAAAAGTAATCAGTAACGAAAGTCAAAAAATGCTAAAAAAGCATCTCAAACTTGGACTTAAGTACTGTACCTGAGTAAAAGTGCTTAATGAAAAACAATATTCCAGCATGTCCACTATGGTTATGAGTTTGTGAAAGTGTCCAAAGTTGTTCTTGCAGAATAGAAAAATGTAACAAGCTACAGTAATTTGAAGTTCCTCCTCTCCTGTCCACAGCTGTCCAGTGTTCGGGGGGGCAGGTGTACCAGGAATGTGGCCGTGCCTGTGGGGGCTGCTGTTCAGACAGCTGGAGCTGCGATGCCAGTGGGGGTGAGATGAGTCTTAAGATGTGTGTTCCTGGTTGCCAGTGCCCACCGGGACTAATGCAGGACCACCAGGGCCAGTGTGTGCCCATCACCATGTGCCCCTGTGTGCAAGGAGACAAGACATACCGGCCTGGGGCGATAATACAGAACAGCTGTAATACCTGGTATGTACTCCTGAACAACATGTGAATGGGATTCAAAATGTGTTCAAACCTGGGACTCCTTGGCCTAAATAATATCATTTTACTTTTAGCTACACAATTTCTTGACTGAAACTGCTTGCCATACTTTTAAAATATTCATAGAACCAGGTTTAACTGGAAAATATGATCAAATTTACAATAGAAAACGAATAAAAGTACAACCAAAACATAATTCTTGTTGCTGAATCCGTGTATCTACCGTCCAATTGTTTTTCTTTATTAGACACGTAAACGGAAGACCGTCTGAAAGGGTATTTTTTTTGCTTTTTACCTTACTAAATGGTCAAATGGTCATTGGAGCGAGGGGCGGGGCGAAACTCACGGAAGTGATTTCAAAACAAAAGCACTCGTTTGCTTGGAACGGTGATAATGTTATAAGGGAAACAAGGTGAATTTAGCGATCACAACGAAAACAGCCAAGACACATATTGAGCCCAGAAAATGGATGTTATTAAGGGCTGTAAATATAATAAGCCTCTGTCTAAAATAGACAACATTGTTAGGAGATGTAAACTATACAGCGATTCTGCACTGCGGTCAACTCAGCCGCATCTCCACTTTGTTTTTCAAATCAGCTGCTCT
>NW_011349848.1:0-6098 GCF_000735185.1 Notothenia coriiceps
ACACACACACACACACACACACACACACACACACACACACACACACACACACACACACACACACACCCACAAAGCTTCGCTGGCAGACGCACGCACACTTGCTTGCTGTCATGCTCATTTTGATGGTAATTAATGACATCACCACTGCGTGCGGGTGCATGGTGGTGTGTGTGTGTGTGTGTGTGTGTGTGTGTGTGTGGGGGGGGGTGCGTTTGTTTGTTGAGCAAACCGTGGGAACAGGGAGCTCTCCAGGGTGGCGAGTCAGGGCCTCCAACAATACATATGCTGTTGCTTTTCACCCAAACACCCTCCCTTCCCAAGATAATCATTCCTCTCCCCTCCTTTCCTGTCCCCCTCTTTCCCTCATTTTTTCCCAGGATTTTCCCTCCTTCCTTTGCACTTGTGACAATGTGGAGTGTGAGATTGCTGCCCCCTCTCTGCCAGTGTGTCCCATCACCTTCAGCTCAGGGCTGATGGTTTCTTTGAAGATACCGTTTTATTTGCAAGAATTATGCCGTCTGAAATGTGTAAATGAATTCACACTGGAGGATCACATTCATTTCCTTTTTCATATTAGGAACATTTATGAATTTGATGCTAAAATGCTTTTGTGCAACCAGCGAGTCTTTACTCTGAGACCCTCTGATGGTATTGTTGTAAAAAAACTGCTTTTTGTGTTCTTCCATTTTTTGAAATCAGTAATTCTGCTTTCACAAAGATACCTTTTTTCTTGTCTATATCTTTGGTATCCCTGATAGTAAAATAATAGCTATGCAGGCCCACCACTTCGCAATCACTCAGAAAAGTGCATAGCTACTGGATGCAATGTTATCATAAGTTCTACACGCAGTACACTTAAAAAACAAGCCACAGATATTATTGCATCACACAATCCAATCACTTTATAGGGTTAGAACTTTTTTGTTAGCAAGTTATTTAATTTCATTGGCCCACTTACATTCAGTAACTGTCTTTAGTCTTTGTCACCTGCCTTAGTACCACAGATATAAGGTCATTCAGGGAATAAACATCTCAACACAAAGTGCATGAACTCTTTAATGTGACCTATTAAGTATGATGTGTTAACCGTTTATTTGTATATTCATGTTTCTGCCAATGCATCTCTGCATGTGGTTGTGCTGCTGCTGCTGCTGCTGCTGCTGCTGCTGCTGCTGCAGTGAGACTCCAGCCGAGTAAACAGAATGTCCTAAACGTTGTTAAAGCAGCCGTGCAGCACGAGGAAAACCTTTGTGTCCGGATGATGATACACTTGTGTGGCAAATACATTTCATATTTCTAAAAAATAATTCTCAATTGTCTGTCTCTGGTCTATTTAAACCCTACACTAGTGGTGGAATGTAGCTACCACTACATAAGAGATGTACTTACATTGATACATTGGAGGTACTTTACTTGAGCTTTTCCATTTTATGTTACTTCAGACTTCTATTCCAGTACATTTTGGAACTATTGTACTTTTTACTCCACTACATTTATACGACAGCTTTAGTTACATTAGAGATCGGATCGTTAGGTAATACAAAATATAAATCACTTACTAAATAAGCATTGAAATATAATTATAGGTTAAGATATACAGAAGTGGTATAGTTGTAGTGGTATAAGTCATTCAAAAAAGCTCCACCAATCTCCAGTCATGATTTACACATTAATGAATCAATAATTATAATACCGTGACTTATTATATATGATTCTGAAATGTTATGCCGTTACACATTACAAGTATATTTCGATGCCAATAGATTTGTAATTGTCCTTTATTAGGACTTTGAATTAAGGACTTTTGCTTGTTCAGGGTATTTCTACAGTTTAGTATTGTATACTTTTAAGTAAAATATCTTATGACCTCAAACTAAAGGTGGCCAAAAAGGAGTGAATCGTTTCTGAATCATGTTTTACTTGTTCTATAAATGTTTTAGCTTTATTGGCATAAAATAAACATGTTGTTCCAAAAACAGAAGATAATTTGCCGTAGTTTATATTGTCTTTTTATCTCTCTCTCTCTCTGCCTCTTTCATTGCTCTCTGTCTTTGTATTTACGGTATTTAAATTCCATTACTATTACCTCACATTTCAATAATCATTACACGATAAATAAAACAAAAAGGCACAGAAGTGTATAAAATGTCCCTTTCTTGGGAAATGTGTTACTCATTAGCCTGTATTCAAAATCTCAAGTTTACAGCAGCTGTAAAGTCAAATTCATGGGACAGGGTAATCATTTATTTACGAACTTTGCACCTGTTTCAGATTTTTTAAGCTGGAACTCAAATGCACTTTCAAGAAGACGTGATGATAAAACATAATGTATCAATGTTTACATTTCTGCAAATCCACAAACCCATTGGCTGCAATATTGGCAGTAATCAATAAAAACATGGACAATTAGAGATTTATAATAACCCAATACTAGCTCTTCTTTACTAACGAGGGCTCAGGGGCAGGTGGAGCTTCTAATTAGCTAAACCATTCAGTTTTGCTTCCACACACATGTTTTAAAGCAGCTCTGATTTCTACTTCTTTCAGTCTAGGCGGGGAACTAGTGGCCTTTGTGCCTAATCAAAGCACCCCCCTGCTATGAATAGTGATTTTTCTGGTTGTCCTCCTCACCAGTGCTGGCAGAGAGGTCTTCCCCCCTGAGACTTTCCCCTTTGACCCCGATAAATGGACTCTTGTCAACTGAATAAAAAAGTAGTGATTGGCCTTTAGTGATGCCTGTTGTTAGGGCAGTGGACGTTTGATGAGTGATCACAATGACCCAAAGGATCCTATGGAGAGATTGGTGGAGCTCAGCTCTCAGCGGGGTGTCTTGTGACGGGACATCGGCATTAAAGCTGTGGACAGTGAACAGGTTAAATCTGTTGCTTATATTTTTTAAGTGTTGTCTTTCAACAAAACTCATTGCATCAAGAACAAATGTCCTTTTTAGCCTTGTGTGTTTGTTCTGGATATAACAAAGTGAAATAGTCCAAGAGAAAGCATGGAGATGTGACTAATGATTGTCAATGTCATGTGGCAATTAGGTATTGTGGACCTCAAGAAGAGCAGGAGCTTTTCAGGAGTGTGCTGATGAGTTTTATTTAGACCACAAGAGCCCCTGATACCTCGCTCAGTGGTCTGGTGAGACCCGCTTGGCGAGGACAGTGAGAGAATGTAGGTTGTTATGTACATCTAAAAGCCCAGATGGACTCTGCAGCCTGCTCCAATCAGCTCACAAAGGTGATATAATTGCCAGGGCAGGATGGGACAAGGCCACCGCCTTTGGAGTTCCTCAGTCTCCTCCTTTTCCCATTGCACCTATTCTCTCCCACTCAATACTCACTGATTATACTCCCCTCCCTCATTGTCCCATTATCCCCCTCCAACAACAGGCCAATTTGTCCCTCCAGCTTGGCTCCCGCCTCCCCTCCTGCTGCGTTATTTAGCCCCTCTTCTGCACTTCAATGGCAGGTACTGATTAGAGAACTTCCACGATCTCTTCGCTATTCCTCAAAAATCCCTCCTCCCTTTCCCAGCAACCTTTAATCTGGTTACAGGCTTTCTGCAGCCTTTCAAAGACGGCCAGTCCCAGGAGGACAATAGCAGACCAAGTGGTTTCACAAACACTCTCCCCAGGGTCATATGATTCACAAGGGGAGCTGAATCCCCTCTCCTCCCGCATCAGGTCGCTGCAAGGCTGCCGCTCAGTGATGTAAGAGAAACACGGCTGTTACAGTCGATCTGTATTTTACCTTTTGATCCCTGTCATTAAAAACATGCAGCTCACGGTTTCTGAAAGGGGATTATTACCTTTATAATGCAACAAAACTTATTTCATTATAGTAATACAAAGCATATTTGTTTTCATAATGTGAACCTGCAAAAGTAACTAACTAATGTTGTATAATAAGTGTAATGGAGTAGAAGTGTGCCGTAGCTAGCAAGGAAATACTCAATGTAAAATGTACTTAAAAACTGAATTTGAGTAAATGTACTTAGCTGCATCACTGTGTAATTGACCCCGGCAGAGTTTTAACAGATAATCCCTTTGCAGTTAACTCGCTAGACTCAATAAAGCTTCTACCACCAGCTAACCTGACAACAGCAGCACAAAGCTCATGTCCACCCAGTGTATTTAGAGTTCATCAGGAAATGACCCTTTGACTGGCCTGTCCAGGCCTCATTTCCATCAGAATGAAGGGGACAAACCCTGGAGGGGATAGTAAGCTCCTGATGACCAGAGGGAGTCTGACGTCCAGCACTCACAGTTTAACCCTCTTAAACTCTCCACACTTACGCCTCCTGTCAAGTCAAAATGAAGCGTGGGACTGCTTTTGACTACATGATTCTACATGAAAGTAATTGAGTTGTCAGATTCATATGAATTAAAGTGTCACTTGTTTAACTGCATTGGTAACCGTTTTTCAAACAATAGTTGCCAGTCTTAATTCTTACCTTAAAAACATTCTTCAGCTGGTTATTTACCAAAGAAAAGTGTGTTAATTAAAGGTTAACAAAGGCAGTTTTATGCTTGTTTTATTATCATTTAATCTGCGTTCCTTCCACTGGAAATTTGAGATCTTTTGTTGGTCAGTAATACAAAATGATTAAATCAGATATTTATTATCGGTGTGATTATCATATCTGTATGTGTTGATGAGTCCAGTAGGTGTCGTCATGAGACCGACAAAGAAAGGAAATGTGCATTTTAATGTATCATCCTTCTAGAACCCCTAGCTGGACAAAAATACAGTTGAACGTTTTTTTTTGTTGTCTAAATGCTACTTTGTATCTTGTTAATGAAACCTGTGCTTAACAAAAAAATGTGTGCTTTTTTTCATCCTGTAACATTCATCCAGACAAGCAGAAACAATCATATCATTTGTTTTGATTATCTCTGGCGACAGACGTGCTGATTTAAAAGAGTTGGAGGCCTAACACTTTTGTTGAGCCTCAAGTTTGACATCAGATAAGTATAACATTCCCCTCTCATTTCTAACCCAATACCTCCATCGTGTGGAGTAACTGAGGAATTGACACTAAAAGAGAAATAGTTCAAAAAAGTTGATGTGAGAGTTGTTTCGGAGGACAAATTGAGACTTAAAAATATGAGATAATCCATAATCTTCAGTGTGGTTAGCTATGAATCTTCCAAAACTGTGCAACAGTAGGCCCACACAATCTGCAGAACACTGGTGCTTTGGGAACACTCAAATGATTTCATTCCCATAATGGGAATGAAATCATTTGAGTGTTATAAATGGGAATCCCATTTAAAATGAGGATACTAAATACGAACATTGTGTGTGTGTGTGTGTGTGTGTGTGTGTGTGTGTGTGTGTGTGTGTGTGTGTGTGTGTGTGTGTGTGTGTGTGTGTGTGTGTGTGTGTGTGTGTGTGTGCGTGTGTGTGTGTCATACTTGCCAACCCTCCCGATTTTCGCGGGAGACTCCCGATTTCATTGCCCTCTCCCGGTTTCCTCCGGGATTATATTTCTCCCGCATTCCTCCCGATTTCTGACAAAATCAGATTTACTCACGACTGTTTCCACTCGGACTTTAATACAGCTACACCATTGTTTGGTTTCCATGGTAGCGCGTCTCTTTAGCAGCGCGCGCAACTCAAAGTCTGAGAGGGTGAGGAAGATGAAAACTGAACAAGAATCGACAACTCGACCCTCTGCTCACTCCTTTCCTGTAAAATACAAGTCCAGCCCACACATATGCTCCATTGTGCTACAGGCATTGCACTTACAACTGCAATAAGTATGTAAATGTTAATCTACAGCTACGGCGATCCACTAGCACCGGAGTCTACACCTGCAGACGCAGCCATCCTCAACAACTATACTGTAGCATCACCTTGGATACGAGTCCAAACAACTCACAGACACACAGGCCAGGGCGCTGACAGTGCGCCCTTCGAGCTTCAGATCTGAGGACGCTGATTGGCTGAAATTATGTTTCGGCGGCATAGTTTACAGATAGCAACAGTCAGCTTGTTGGCTGCTGCTGCTCTTGCTGAGGGCTCTTCCTTACCGCCCGAACGAGAGAGGGTAATGATACAGGCTGCGGCCAGGCAGGAAACATGTGATTTATC
>NW_011349849.1:0-2610 GCF_000735185.1 Notothenia coriiceps
AGACGTGCAATCACCGCTAAATGCACTTCAACACAGGGGTATCTTCTCTCGCACTTTATGTAGCTCTTTTATCTTCTCTTGCACTTTATATGTTGTTGCTGCTATATTGTATTACCAAAATACTTGTATATGCTGCTCTTGTTCTTTTGCACTTTATTCTTAAATGTTTTATGTGAGGGACTGCGGATGGAAATTAAGTGTTCATCACTGTGCATTGTCCCTGCCAAATAAACGATTAAATGAAAATGAAATGACAGGAGTGTAAATTAATCGTAGAACATCACAGAGAGATGTGCCCAGGATAGTGTGAAAGAGCTCAGGATGTAGAGCATGGTATCGCCTCTAGCATACAAAGACATGAAGGCTGAAGAGGAGCCATGAAAGTGAAGCAGGTGAATGACATGCGGGCAAAAGTACAGTAAAAAAGAGCTTCAGTGTTGGCAAGTATCAGTCAAATCTCAATAAAGAATGAATGGCTTCAGAGTGTAAGTCATGTGCACATGCAAACATACACATTACTATCAGTCACATAAACAGGAAGGGCACACTTGATCCTTTGAAGGAGACGTTTGTACAAGACTCTGAGAGCAGATCGGATATGAGACAAGGGGAGTAAGGGCAGCGGTCATTATGTCATTATCTAAACACAGCGTACTTTGTAGTCCTCATTCATAAATTGTAGTCGCACACCAAGAGAGTTTGTGAACTACCGTGGCTCCTTATCTCCTAAGTACCATGAATGAAGAGACAGACTACAGTGTGTGGGAGCATGTACAGACAGGAGTTACTGTAACATGCTGAAGTGATTAGGGCTATGTATTCAAGTAGAAAACTTTTTTCGTCTTTTACTCTTTTACGTAAAACATTTGAGCAAAGGCTCCAGAGAGCTCTGTGATAGTCATATACCTTAGGGCTTTATGGCATGCACTGTTACCACTCAGCTAACAAGGTGCTCAAAACTTGATGGTTTTGCAGGACAAATTGCTTTTTCGTTGACAAACTGTCGTCTTTAAAGTTGATATAGTAAACTTGTTAGCTAAGAATGGCTTATTTACTGGACTTACACTGGAGCATTGCTCTGTACAATAGTTACACAAACACACACACACACACACACACACACACACACACACACACACACACACACACACACACACACACACACACACACACACACACTCTCAAATATTCCAGTCATTCCTTTTATTTGGCAGCAGAGAGATTTTCCACATTATATCATCTGATCTCAAACAAGAGAGGGGAAATGAATAACAATGTGAAACCTGGTATGTTTGTATCCTTCACTTTGCAAACCATGTATAGTCAATTTAAAGTTGAGGAATTCATTTGAAATGTTTATATATTTATATATATTTTATATTTACTGTCATTTCAAGCTCTGTTTTGGTCTCAACCATCAGGCTTCTTGGATGCTAGTTGATCAAATATGTCCACTAGCTAGTTGCTAACTTTATCAAAGTCGGTTTATGAAAGCATTTTCAACAAAACCGACTACCCACTACAGTATAGTAATGATGTCTCAAAACCAAAACAATAAGTTGAAAGATGCTCAAAATGTCTGTAGAGTTGAAGGGTTAACACATAGTCATTTGGTCTATACTTCATGCAAATAGTAGCTTTAAAAAGGAACTTTTTAATCAAATAATGATAGAGAGTGTAACCAAGACCATAATGTCAACGTTCTACGCAATACTGTTTCAAAGACTCATAGCTACAGACATACCCAAAAATGTAAGCTCTAACTGTGCCGTGATTTGTTCCCTCCATACCCCCATGGTGGGAAGCCCCCATCTCACCCTTAAAAAAAACATCCACCCACTGAGCTCTCAGCTGCCAGAGCGAACTAATGTGTGTTTAAAGTGAACACACATACGCACTGATTCCAACGTCAGCGCCAAACACTTGCTTTCGTTTTCCGGATGGTTTGTAAGAGCTGGTTCAGTAAGCCTGCCAAATAAACAGCACAGTTTTAATTACCATGCGCAACCCACAAGCTGATTATCTCATTACTAATATAGTTTCGAGAAAAACACCACTCTCTGGCCCAATACCAAACCACACCCTACCCACTCCCACTCCGTGTCGGAGTGACACTCGCAGCTAAATGAGGCTCCCTCCTGTCAGATGGAGGGTGTAAATCATACAGTCTGGTGTAAATACAGCAAGCATTGGGACAAACTCCCCTCTCTTCGGCAGAAACAGGAAATGCCGTAACTGTATGTAACAATACTAATCATACTGAATGTAAATACAACTGCCTCTAAAGTAAGACCCAGTCTGTGACATTGGACATTTTGAAGACTCAAAGTCCCAAGCAGTAGGTAGGTAGAATATTAGTCTATGTAATGTGCACAGAAAATAAATAGTTAACTGAATACTCAGATGGAAATTGCCTATAAGCACTCAGTAAAACATATACACACACAAAAATCTTCTGAATGATAAGAAGTATAATTAAAACATAATGCACATTACCATTTTGAGAGAGAGTACCTAAATTAAAGAACTCAGAAAATAATCTCTTATCGAACTGAGGCTCCAGTAAAACACTGACTGCGTCTCTATCTCTACATGGACATCATGGTTTTT
>NW_011349850.1:0-1900 GCF_000735185.1 Notothenia coriiceps
CACGAATCAATAGATTAAATGTTGTGACTATAAAACGAAATGCAGTGAGACCGGGTTGCTTATGTATATGTATAGTATATGACTAGTGATAATGACATATTGCATTGTGAGGAGAATCTAATTAAAGATATCCACATGTATGTTAGGGTGAGGGTGAACCCTAACTATATTTGATATGATTTTTTTATATCTTTATTTATCTCTAGTGTAAGCCTATTATACATTTAAATTATGGACATATTTAGTTCAGCCCCCTCAAAGATGTTTAAATTGTATTGTCTTTAAAGGTCTTCTACAATCGACTAGCAGGACTACAAATATGTGTGTCTTCTTAAAGCAACTCGAAAGCAACAACCATTGCTTGCTAAATGTCTGAGGATTATCTTGAATTAAAGTTATTCTGACTAGTCAAAAGGAATATGAATAAATATGATATCTTCCATATCCAAAAAAACACAAGATGGCGACGGCCAAATGCCACACATAAGACATGCACCTCTCATTGCGTCTATGATAAAGATACAACAATGATTTGCTCCTAGATCTTCAAAAGGTGTGACAACAAATACAATCCTCAGATGTGTTGCTAGATGGTTTCCTGTTCAGGTCTTCAGGCATGGCAGCATTGCTAAATCATCTGCTGAACAATCATCCACCAGTTTAAAGAAGTACACGTACCCAAAATATGAACGTCAGGGAGATTACACAAAAAACGTAAAACACATTAGGTTCAATTTCATATTATTGCTTTTCACTAACCTAATGTGACATTTACATAAAACATTTAATGAGAGTCAACGATTCAGTTTTTCTCAGTTAAAAAAACGAAATGACATGTTCCTTATTCTTCTTCAGCCCCACTGCTTTTACAAAACAACTTCTGACCTTGGCTTTAAGCTAGTTATCAGCTCAACTGTGTTCAAACTGTGTCTCTTTGACCCTGCTGACCGAGCTTTCAATGAAACACACACACTCAGAGCCCTGAAGAGTGAAGGAGCATTTAGGATTCTGAACGCAGAAAGCTAACACGCACACACAAACTCATATTTTCATAGCTTCAAGCGGCACCCTCATCCGGTTGAATCACATGCTAATTATAAATATTTAGTTCACCGCGTAACATCCCGTTGTTTTGTAACGGCTGTCCTAACCATTCTAAATATGACATCCCACAGCCTCAGTATTCAACAGACTGTAAAATGCTCTGACTTATTAACTTTTCAAAGCTAACAGGCATAAAGAGAGCAGTGTTAGCGATTTAGCGCAGCCTGACAAAGCCCACGTTGCCTGTGAGTGTGTGCGTGTGTGTGTGTGTGTGTGTGTGTGTGTGTGTGTGTGTGTGTGTGTGTGTGTTGAAGTATTATTTGTATTATTTGAAGGATTAAAGTAACGGGTGAAGGATTATTTGAATTATTTGAAGTATTAAAGTAACGTGTTATGGCAGGAAAGTTAAATCTGGTATATTCATTTTAATGTCACCTTATATATATTCATGTGTGTTAAATTTGAAGGGACAAAGTATATTTTCCCTCCCCAATATATTGAGGTGAAGTCTTTGTGTTTAGAGCAGGATGGGAGCAGGGGACATCCTAAGTTGGGGATAGCTCCAAGACTCTGGAATGTTTCCCTCATAAAAGAAGAGGGTGCGTTACACATGCTTGGGGCAAATATGTGTGTTTTCATTGCAGTAAATATATGTGCTGCATGATTACTGTTCAACTATACCTCTGTTTTTATTCTTTCATGTGCGGGTACTAAATGGCTACAAACATTGTGGAGAAATGAGCTTAAACATGTTTTATTACTCTATATGAAATGGAAGCAGCTTTTATGACAGGGACGAGAGAGCTGGGGGAGGGGACATTCTTCCTAATATTTTCAGCATGTCAATTATCAGGGA
>NW_011349851.1:0-5593 GCF_000735185.1 Notothenia coriiceps
GAGAGACGTAAGCGACGCCGCCTCTTAGCTCCGGAGTCTTGCTTCTAGACCGACACTTTTCAGGCTCTAGCTCCGAGCCGGCCCTGTCAACGCGTTGGTGTGAAAGGGGCGAGATAGCGGGGGATGTGCGTCAGGTCCACGAGAACAACCGGCTGGCTCGTTGCGGATACGTAATTTCACATTCTAGCACAGTTTATTTGTACTTGATTGTTGCCAACTACGATGCTCAACAGCTCGCTTAACGGAACTTTGACGCTGGTCTCAGTTTTGTAACATCCATGAAGGCAACATGACAGAGGGAGGCCTGTCACTCAGGATGCCAAACTACTCTTTGGTAAGCCCCGCCCCCCCACGCAACATCAGGGCCAAAAGTCTGAAAGCAAAAAAAAAAGACCTGAAAGCGAAAAAAAAGGTACTGAAATTGAAAAACGATCTGAAGGTGAAAAGCAATGTGAAACCTGAAAAAACAAGATTTGAAACTGAAAAAATAATTGTTTTGAATCTGAAAACTAAAAATCTGCAACTGAAAAAAATAAGGATTCAAAATATGTATAAAAGTGAAATCTGAAAATAAATATTTGATTCAAAAAAATTGTTGAATCAAAATAATATTCAACCTGAAAAATGATTTCAAATATTTATTTTTATTTTTGAATACATCATAGTATTTTTCAAGGTTCAGGATAAAAACTTGAACTTTCAAATAAATTGTATTTTTTTGAATGATCAAAACTTATGACCCTGAAATAGCTCCATAAAGGCAGCAGTAAAATAGAAGATACAAAGCTAGGAGCTCAACGTGCAACTGATGGCACTTACACTCCTAGTAGCTGGTTTATAACTAGTGGATAACTTCATTTTTCAAAATGGTGATGTAGGGATTAGGAAAACCAAATGATTTAAAGATTTCTCCAAAGCCCAAGCTGTGCTCTCCCCCCCTCAGGTGAGGCAGTTTGGCTGCAGGTCCTTCTCTTTACTGTTCGATGACATCGAGACTGAGATGTGTGTGGCTGATAAGAAGGCCTTCAGCTCCTTCGCCTACGCTCAGGTGGCCATCACTAATGCGGTGTACCAGCACCTAGGAGACCCCGAGACCTTCCTCTTCTGTCCCACAGGTCAGGCCGTAAGCGTGTCGTTTCTGTAAAACATTCCAGATATTATCAAGCCCCTTTAAAGACAGCCTGGGAGTTTCAAGCTATGGAAACAACATTTGATCCCTATATTCTACATGATAAGCTCATAATCTGTCACTGTTTCCCGTCATTTACACTTGCTCTGTCCCTCCAGATTATTGTGCTGCGTTCTGCACCCCCAGCGTGCTCCAGTCCTCTTACCTGCACACTGTGGGGGAGAAGCTGCTGCCTGGGATAGACATACTGTGGACTGGTGAGGCTGTCCTATACCGCTACAGACGTAATCAAATGTACAGTTATACAACGTTTTTTTTTACTCTCTCTTTCTCGGTTATTTGTGTTATTAAGGTCCCAAAGTGGTATCCCACAAAATCTCCATTGAGTCCATAGAAGAGGTGTCCTCCGTCTTGAGGAGGCCGCCAGTCATCTGGGACAATATCCACGCAAACGACTACGACCCCCAAAGGCTTTTCCTCGGACCCTTCAAAGTCAGTACCTTTAGATGCCTATAGTCTTATCCGTATCTAATAATTATTAACGTTGTATGTTTCCTGTCAGGATCGTCCTACTGAGCTGATCGCCAAACTGAGAGGGGTCCTCACCAATCCCAACTGCGAGTTCTACCCAAACTTTGTGGCCATCCACACATTAGCTACGTGGTGCAAAGCAACTGCTGATGGAAGACAAAGGGATGTGGAAATGGGTGAGTTATATTTAGAAATCAAAATATCTTTCCTTTTGAATGCATGGTTACATTTTGACATATTTGCAGAAAATCTCCGCTAAGATTTGACTGTGCTTTTATATAACACTAGCAATGAAACTTTAAATAGTAAATGTGTGGAGGGAGCGGCAGTCTGTCCCTGACGTTTTTTTATGCATAAAAAGACAAGATCTTCCAAATGTAACTTATATGGAGGCGCCAAAACAGGCTTCTGTTGCTTAAAATTAGGCTGTAATAAAATATCAATACACTTGCAAAAGCCTGGGAACTTATTACATATGATATATAGAAGTGAGAATTCTTCTTATTGTCTTATTGTCTCTGACCTCCATCCCCAGACGATGAGGAGCAGGACCCCTGCTACAGCCCCCAGAAAGCCCTGACGCTGGCCCTCACCGACTGGTTGCAGGAGTTCATGAGCACCGACCAGCCTGGAGGTACAGAGTCACGAAAGAATCCTTTAAACGTCTCCTATTATACTATATTATAGGTCTCAGATATATAAAAAACATTTCTATGAAACGTTTGCTCAAAATACCAAACAGATCACCCATTCTAGCCATCCCTCATGAGGGTTGTATGAATATTATACATATTTATGTATAAAAGACATCAAAAAGTTCATTTTGGATGATAGGAGACCTTTAATGTTAAGGCCAGGGGAGGGGTGGGTGTCCCAGTAGAGCAAAGCATCTAATTTCCCCCTCCTCCTCCTTCCAGGCCCCTGTCGTCCTCCAGCTTGTCTGAAGAAGGAGGTTTCAGAGGAGGAGCCCATGCAGACAGATATGGGGGAGGGCTCCTATATCCCAGGACCTGGGGAGAACCCTCTGTACACGGCCGAGCCCCTCACCCTGGAGGACCTGAAGCTGCTGTCGGAGCTCTTCTACCTGCCCTACGAACACGGCCCCACCGCCCGCACCATGCTGCAGGAGCTGGACTGGCTCAAGAACCACAGCTGGGCCGTGGCGGCCGAGACGGACAAGGTAGTGGCGATTTTATATTTGCAACCAAAAGCAGATAAGGACCTTGGTTTTCTGTGATTTCATGCGTTAACTGTGTTTTTTTTAGACCGCGGAATGGCGCTCAAGAGCACACCAGTTTGATGGCCTGTGCGAAGCGGTGGTGCAGATGTTCAACCGTCTGTCCAACGCCCCCAACCGCAGCATTCTGTACGACCTCTACAACTACATCTGTGACATCAAGAGTGGGGTGGGCCTGGCTCGAGCCTACGTGAAAACACTCGGTGAGAAAATGCTCATCAAATCACACAGGATAGGGCAGCTGTATCCATGTCAAAAGATAATCCCCCAATTTACTTTTTATACTAATTCAGCAATAATCATATTTTTGATTCTTTGTTCACTGCGTATGCATGCAAGAAGACACATTTCTTTAAGCATTCGAGGAAAGAGGGGGTGAGTAATTAATATAGAAATGGTCATTTTCTGGGTGAAGTATTCCTTGAAAGGAGAAAAAATACACAGTATTTGGGGAGCAACTTCAATGAAAAGTGAATTGGTTGAAGCAAAAACATTGCTGCAATTGGATTCTCTATAATCTAGAAAATGTTAATCCTTAAGATTTGACCTTCTTAAGCATCACTTGTGTTAATGTGTTCTCCAGGAGGGCAGGCTCGCCCCGCAGCCCAGCTGCTGAACACTGATCCTGAACCCTGGGGTTTCAGAGGAGGCCTCTCTGGAGAGTTCCAGGTAACTTTATCTAAAAACAGTATAAAGACACATTTCAAATGTTTTCTTATTTTAATATCACAATGAATTTGCCATTTTCCCAGTGTACAGTAATAGACATCATTAATAAGACAAGTGTTGCGTTCTCACTTAATTATCCATCAGCGTAGGTCAAAATAAATATGAATGAACTAAATATGTGTTCTTTCAGAGAATGCTGCCCTGCCACGGAAACAGGGACCTGTTCAGACATCCTCTCATGACGTCGGTTTACAGCATACGGATGTTCTGCCCTGAGGACAAGGTGAGGATGCCAGCATTGATGATATGATACAAGAGACAGCAGGTAATAATTGGTCCCCTATAGTATTGTTCACACCGATGTTCCCTAATGCAGGCTACTGCTACAATATATTATGCCCGTTAGCTTCTGTAAATGAGGTACGGTTTCATAGTAAAATAATACATGTATTGATCAGATAACTCATAAGAACATAGCACTATCAAAGCACTTACTATGTTGAATGATGTCAGGATGAGCAGAGGCTAGGGCTGGTTCAGAAACAAGAACTTGCAGGATGTATGTCACCTTACAGTATGTACATAGACTGTATATATATATATATATATATATATATGTTATATTAGCACGGGAACGTTGGTGGCTCTTAGTTACCATCATTAAGTGTCACTGATACTGAATTTATAAATCCACGGATACCAGTTGTGACTATGCTTCAGATTGTGCTTGTCTGTATGGCTTGTCTTCGCCGCCGATATGTGATCTCTTTGTTAAAGATCAGCAGTTGATGTTACAGTTTAGTTTTCTGCACTAGATGGAGGTACAAAGGATTTTCAGAGAGATGCAGAGTGCGGGAGAGGGCAAAGTCCCCTTGATGATGCAGCCCCCCCTCATCTGTGATGGGTGAGAAAGAGTCACATCCTCTCTCTGTAAGTATTCATGCTTTCATACTTAACATTAACATTGCCTGTGTCCCGCTGCAGCCTCTCAGCGGGGGACATCCCCCCCTCCCCTGAGTGTGCTCTGGTCCTGGAGGATGAGATGGGGGTGTGTGGTTACGCCCTCGCACTCACCGACGCCAAACCAGCTGCTGCCAGGATTCAGGTGATCAAATGCAACCAGTTGTTTTTTTCCAGAATAACAACTTAAAGGTCACCTATTGTGAAAAATCCACTTCTTCATGTCTTTAATACATAAACATGTGTCCCCTCTGTGTAAAGAGATTCTGAAAGTTTCAGGAAAAAAGATTCTCTCTTTTTGTCCTGATCCATTTATATAAAAACCTGTCTGAAAATGAGCTGACCCCCCCCCCACCTGAATCTCCTCCTAGAGCACTATTGTGTTATTTTTAACCAAATCTCTCTCAGAGGGGCATGGGGAGTGGCTCCTTATTTTCATCTAAAGTAACAGACAGAGAATCAGCACTTTTGATACAGGGTTGAAACAGAGGGGATTATTGGTTGCTTGCTACAATGATCTGTTTGGTATTTGGAGCCAAACACTTCAGAGACATGTTTGCATATATCTGAGACCTATAATATATTGATGAAAGACAGTATACTAGGGGGGACCTTTAAAGATGTAATGAATGACATGTATTTTGTTTTATCTTGTACCTCTAGAGGGCAGTAAGTGATTCAGTGTTCCAGGACTTCCCCTCCCTGGTCACCATACAAGTGTTGCCCCGGGTCGCTGATCCCTCTCCAGCCAAGCGCATGATTGGTCGGTTGTTGTCCTCCATCAGGAGCAGTGGTAGGTCAAGGCCTCGCACAATGCCTTTTGATAGTGCTCACGGAACTGGCCTACAACCAATTCACACGGTTTAAAGAGACAGCGCACTGCAGAATAATCATGTTGGAGGTATCGACCGTAGTTCTAATATAATGGGAATGGGTTACCTTTAGGTTGTGCAGTTCAAAGACCCCTCCAAAAAACAATAATGCAACAATGTCTCTTTCCAGATATCATCACTTACATGTAGGAATCTTTCTACCAAATCACACACACCATAAAAGTGTCAGCGAGG
>NW_011349851.1:5609-11277 GCF_000735185.1 Notothenia coriiceps
GGGGGGGGGGGGCCTGTCTCTACATTACAATAAAATATAATAGATAATTGATTAATTAATTAAGTTAGTAGCTAATAAAGGCATAAAAAGACAGAAATTTAGAATTCTTTCTTTAATAAATAATAATAATAAAAAAAGTAATAATAGAAATGTTTCTTCTGCCCATAAAGTGTCCAAACCAGGATTTTCTGGATAAGCGCATTTTTTAAAACATAGTCATTGTCCATGCCGGTTTCAGTTGGATTATTAGTCACAGTTGCTCCAATCAGATCGGTCTCCTCCATTTTGTAGATTATTTACGACTTTTGAATCCACATAAACACATCGGCAAAATCCGGCTTACTTTGAGCATGTGTTTTAAACAGTTTAATCCCTTTGTGAATTGTTTCCACTGTCCTTTAATTTTTTCATGCAGCGGGAATCCAAATTAATTAAGTCACTCCAATAGTGCTCCTTAATTACACTTGTATCCTCCTTTAACAAAATACTTCACATTCATCCAGTTTGTGACAGTAGTTTTAGCATTTGAGACTTTTAAACTTTAACTACAGCTGTTGCACGCCCCCTTGTGTGTGTGTGGGCGCAACTTCCAACAGGAGTCATTTGGGGGGGCTCTTGGGAAAAAAGGTTGGGAACCCCTGCATTAGAAGATGCACACTGAGCAGAAGAAAGAATAGTTCCTACTTGAAACTTCTCACAAATGCATCTTATTTTGAATCCTCTGTTTCTGGAAAGAGAAATTGCTGTTGTCACTTTAAGCACCAGAAACCAAGTGCCCTCTAGTATCATTATATTGGAGAATATGATGGATATATGATTTCCTGGTAACTCACACCAGAACACACTTGATTCATAAATAGCACTTCAGCTAAGAGGAAACATATTCATTTAGATATTATAGTAAGGTTTCCCTTAAATACACAATTTTCTGCACGAGAAAGAGTTATGTCATTGTCACACCAGCTACCTGCCAACATGATATTTGATGTTAGATTTATCCAGGTGAAGAAATCAATAATTCCTGTAGTTGAAATGTATTTCTTGCTGAGATGCAGAGCTTTGCATCCCCTGACACTGCACACATTTGTTCAAACTTGGAGCGATTGTATCTGTCAAACACAATCCTAATGCTAATTCTAGAATTTGAAATACATCTGAAACACCATCTTGGTATTGCTTTCAGGTTCCAGAGGCGTGTTCTGTGAGGTGAGGCACAGCGATCGGAGGATGCTCGACTTGTATCCTAAACTGGGCTTCTTCAAACCCATAACCATGGCCGGGCTTCCTCAGGACATCATCGCCATGGGAACAAGCCTGTGAACAAGCTTGTGAACAAGCCTTTGCGAAAATCATCGCAAGGATTTACCTCAGGTTTGAATGTTTTTTGCTAACTTTGCAGCATGTCAAACTGTAATCCGTCATCATTTCTTAGTAGTATTAAATAATTATTTGTGTAATTTTAAAGCCATCTCCAACACTGTAACATTAGTTTGTTAAGACATTTGTAAAAAAAACTACTGCATAAAATTAAAAAGGGTAACACTGATGTACTACTGATTTTCTAGAACATTTGAAATGTATAGATACTTTTTTAAGATGAATTAATTGTTTTAACCCAGCACAATAAATGTTAACACATTTATCCAACCTGAAGTTTCTTATTTGTTGTCGGACTGAATACATAGCACACATTGAAACAAGAGAATTTATTTTAAATATTTGTATTTTGAGAGGATACAAAATGATTACAGAAATGTTACGGTTTAAATGTAATAGCTGGTGCTTCACATATTGGCCTGAGAAGCATATAATATTCAGTTTATTTAAAATAAGTGAGAAATGTGAGGTTGAAAAAATATCACATGTAGCTTATGAATCAGAAGTTGATATGCATCAAGTAAATAAACCCATTACATTAATATAAATTATATATGAGATTTCAGTGTGTCTGATCAGGTAAGATAAAGCACAGAGCATTGAGTGAGTTTGATATTTCAAGTAGTTAAAGGATATTTATTTCCATCCTTTAAAAGTATGTTATCCTGAGTGTCTGAGCAGCAGCGTTTGGCTGCAGGGCAAGAGATCCACATTACCTGGGGTTTCATACGCTGACAGCTCCTTATTTATATCGTTTGTTTGACCCAGACTCATCTGCAATATAAGTAGTGTCTGATTTTAAAACCATTAAATATCTTAATAACTAGCATAGCTCTATCAACCCTTTCATGCTAAATAACTTAATTAGTCAACTCCATTGTCTCTCCTGGTGATGACATTCTCCTTCTCTGTTGCCCTCTCTTGCTGCTCTTATACAATATCATTATGAAATATATAGCTTTGTGTCATTATTGCACAGTAGAACTGAGGGGAATTTAATACAAAGACTTAAAACAAGAGTGTTGCACGTATTCAGTCCACTTCTTAATCTCCTAGACCTTGCACACCTTCAGCTCTGCTCCTCTTAAATGAACTCCAGCCCTTCAAACTTCACATTCCCTATCTGTGTCTCGGGCATCAGCACCTGGCCGTCTAACGTAAAGGCAGTGATGTAGGTGGCGATGCTGCCTGCGTACTCCTCTGACTTCAGAGCCAGAATGATCTGATCGTCTGTGCCTGGGACAAATTTAAACGAGGAGAAACCGCGGATGAGGTTGAGCGGTCCGACGTGCCGCACTGTGAAGGAGCTGAAGTCTGCGGGGCAGGACAGGAGGAGGTTGGTGGCACGCTGCTCGTCTGCTGCCTCCTCGTAGTGTTTGTGACTGGCACGCCGAGGGAGGAAGAACCAGCGCTGCAGACGCTCGCTCCACGCTGCTGACTCATGGATAAGGTAGCCTATAGCACAAGGAGAGGTAATGAAGTGAAGAAGAGTATGAGGAGTGAAGAAGAGTATGAGGAGTTATGGAGACCAAATGTAACACTCATGGGTGTTATTTTTACTCCTCAAAATATATTTTTTCCCAACTATCCCACCCCTTGGGTGTGATTCACTCACAAAATGTCCTCTAATGGCGCATTTCCACCATGGCGCGGTTTAAGCGTGCCGTGTCGTGCCGGGCCCGTTTTTGGTTGCGTTTCCACTATGCCTAGTTCCGGCCCGGGGCTACTTTTTCACCTTTTTTCTGGCCCGACAAAATCGTGGTTCTATCGGGGCCAACAAACAGGGCTGAGTCGGGCTGAGTTTGCTAAACTAGAGAGAGAATCGCAAGGGGGCTACAACTAAAACACAATGAACATATTTGACCGTGATTT
The DNA here is from genome assembly GCF_000735185.1 of Notothenia coriiceps. Taxonomy (NCBI): domain Eukaryota; kingdom Metazoa; phylum Chordata; class Actinopteri; order Perciformes; family Nototheniidae; genus Notothenia; species Notothenia coriiceps. Next base: position 8,859 of record NW_011349851.1, read on the forward strand.
AATTGTAATACACGTTTCAAAATGATGCCAAAGTAACAACATACTGATACCGTAAAAACCATGAATTAATGCTTTGACAAGTCTGCAGACAGACGGCAGGCGAAAAACCTTTTAAAATGCGTGATCTTATTATTATAGACACATGCATTTCCAAACATTTGGTCTACCTACGCTTTAAAATGTATTATCTTTTCAATTTACACACGGCATCTATTGCACGTCTGTCCGTCCTGGGAGAGGGATCCCTCCTCTGTTGCTCTCCCTGAGGTTTCTCCCATTTTCCCCTTTAAACTGTGGGTTTTCCCCGGAAGTTTTTCCTTGTACAATGTGAGGGTCTAAGGACAGAGGGTGTCGTTTTCTCATACTGATATTCTGTACACACTGTGCTGTTGTATTTGCTGTAAAGTGTCTTTACTGTAGGGTATTTTTATTATATGTACAGCACTTTGGCTCGACCAAATTTTTTTTTTAAATGTGCTATATAAATAAAACTTGATTTGATTTGTTGTCTAAATGGAGATCGGCTAAGCATGTTTCAGTCCCTTCGTAAATATGTTTGATAAGAGATTGCTAATAATAAATATCTAGAACATAATACGCTAATAGAAAAGATCTAAAATATATGCGGCTCTTAAAAATAGTTACTGCCAAATGAATCAGTACTAACAAAATCCGTTGGGTAACAACAGTATATGCAAACATGCTAAAACATTCATCATCCATGACTAATGCATGTCCAAAAATACATGATACAGAAGAACATCAATACTGAACAATGCAAATGAAGTCCTGCATTAGTTCATGGTGATCACACATTGTAAGCATTTGTAATTGGTCGAGTTTATGATGAACACATTGATTCCAGAGTTGAAGAAACATGATCTTCCTATCTTCATGTGTGTATTAGGGATACGAGAATGTATAGAGAATACATGTTATACAGTAACATTTTCTCTAACTTAATTGATACATATCCAGAACTCTTGATCAGAAGACACCTGATCACTGCAGATACAGTAAAGCTAGTCCTGAACAAATGGTTGTGACCCTACAAAGGTTTGTTATTGTCAAATGTTTCAATTACAGTACCGGTTTAAAACATTAATAATGAAATTTGGGCTGCAGAGATTCAATAATAGTACAAGAAAATAAAAAAAAGAAGAGCATCCTACATGTCAAAGCGAAATAATATACAGTTACAGTCTGATACAAACCCACTCTGCTAACCTACCACAGTGATTGTGATTTTATCAATAATGAGTAAATATGCCCCAACAGATTAGCTCCCCCAGCTCATGAAACAGTGTTCTGTTGTTATCAGACCCCCACCATCACACCGCTGGGCTGTGTGCCATTATACTCCTGTTGGCCGGCGGCAGGAGCAGCCTTTTTAAACTTCGGTTGTGCGAGCAATGCAGACCTATAAGTAAACATCACCATAGTTAGCTTTTTAGATTATTTTTCTGATAGGCAAAATACGGACAACCGATTAACCAGTGCGAAACAACAAATTGCCAACTTGCTTAAAGCGATTCTTGTAACAGCGGCTGGCGTGGCATCGATAACGACTAAAGCTGTAGTGAAAATAAATCTCCTCTTACCTGGCAAAGGAAAAAATATGGGTTTAAGACTAAATGACTTGTGCAAAACAGACACTTTTGCGAGTATGCAGAACATAAATCAGTAACAGAGAAATGCCTTAAGCAGTTAAGCCCATCTGTTTGCCTGCTGGTGTATTGATCACAGAATACCATTGAAGCCATTTCTTTAAGGATTCCCCTGCATCAGCAACCTGACGCTCTCCTCCGGCCCTCATGTCAATGATTTTTGACTTGCTTTCCAGTGATGGAATGTACAACACTAAGTCATACATCTCACAGTATCTTTTTTCAAGCGCGATGGAACATTAGGAAGATCATATTGACTTCGATCTGCAAATGGATGCTATAAACCTGGACTTCAGGGAAGTATGTGCCTTTTATTCAACATACAAAATCATCATGAAATAATATCCAGTGTACAGTATAAACATTAACATTACATTACATTGCATTTAGCTGACCGCTTTTGATTCAAAGCGACTTGCAATAAGTGCAATTCGACCAGGAAGATACAACCTGAAGAAAACAATCAAAGTACATCGGGTTTCATAGAGACAAACATTTCAGTCTATCAACTGGCTTTAGTAACCCAGCTTCAATGAAAAGTTACTAAGCTAACACTGAATGATGGGCAGACACACACAATTTTTTCACACACACAGATATTAGAGTAGAAAGAATTCAATGTATCTGCTAACATTTCCATGTGCTTTACTGTATAAAAGTGTGCCTTCTTTTGTTATAATCCATAGATATTTGTATTTGCGCTTCCAAATACAGCGTGTATTACCGGTATGAAACATGTGCGGTGTTACCTT
>NW_011349851.1:11322-47367 GCF_000735185.1 Notothenia coriiceps
GGCAGGCGAAAAACCTTTTAAAATGCGTGTTTTCTGAATGGAGATCGGCTAAGCTAACGTTGTAAATGCTCCGACCGTCCACACTCACAACAACGGCCTATACAGACATAAATAAACCAGCGACTGTATTCACCATGACACATAAAAAGTCTGTGGTTTGTAGTTGTTTAACTTTTGTCTAGTTTCTGAACAGATATGAGGAGCTGTGAGCTCTGAGTGCTAACAGCTAACAGCTGTGTTGTTTTTCTGGGGCGCTCATTGAAGATGACGTCACGGCTCCGCCTACACTGCGTTACTATAGTTACTGCCCCAGCTCTTAAACTGTAATGGAAGCGCAGCATTAAAGTGAGCCGGGCCTAACAAGGCCTAACAAACCCGTACTAAGTCGAGCGAGGCCTGCGGTGGAAATGCGCTATAACTGTCCAGCAGCCAAAATACAGATGAGAAGCTTTAAGTTTAAAAAAATCTACATTTTCCCTCTGCATCTCTCGACCAGACAGTGTATTAGGTCTGTTGTAGATATTTAAAAAACAAACAATATGGAGATAGTAAAGGGGGTGTAATATTCAGAGAAAAAAACCTAGAATTTACAAGATAAAAAAAAAAAGACTTGGATATTTTCTTAGGTCGAGTTGTAAATTCTCAACTTTTTCTTCATTAAAGAAGTTGCAAAAAACGTTATCCTCCAATGAAATGAATGGTGATTTTATATACAGCATTGTTCTTCCTGTTTTCTTTTTATTTAAATAAGGAACCCCCAACATCTGAAACTCAAACTGCACCATCAGTACCCCTGATAAGATCCAATACCAACAGTGACTGATAGTGTATGTGACAGGACCATAAAGAAAAGTCCTGACCTGGTGGTTGTATCCCTGTGGCGCTCCGCAGGGCATTGTAGTGGGGCACCCAGTTCTCATGCTGCACGTCACCATGGTAACCGACAACCTTCACCCACTCCGGGTGGTTGTTGACGACTTCCCCAGTGGTGGTGGTCCACTCTTTGCCCAGGCCGCCAACATACAGGTGCTCATCCTTCACTGCCAGCCACTCTGCTTTGAATCCTGCACACAAAGCAAGGAGTGATTCGTTAACCTCTTGAACACCAAAACAATATAAGAAAGGCTTCAATGCACTACTTTTTTTGGTTCATTTCTAGACTTTTTTTTTGTGGAAAAGAGGTTGTGAAGTTGAAGTAAATCAGAATCAGATATATAGAAATACATGGATAGTGGTATATGGACATATTTTCAGACTGACCTTTGGAGACGGAGCCGTCCCCGTCGGGTAATATGACCCAGGGGACCGCCTGGTTGCCCTCGATCCTGTACACCACGCCGGTACGGTCGTCCACGCTGTACAGGTGACCATTGAACGCCACCAGCTCAGACAGCTCCATACCTGCAACACCGGGACAAAGACAAATTGAGGTAACTAACATTCTACTGTGAGAATAGTGTGTTTGTTAATGTTCCCGTACCTCGTCCTTTCTCAGCCAGATGACTCTCCAGCGTGACCGTGTCAGCATCCCACTCCACCTCCAGTCTGTCGGCACTGTTTGAAATAGTGAGGTATCCTCTCTTCATGTAGCTGAACCACGTCTGGTCCTTAGAGCTGCGTGACGCTGTGTCCAGATCCGCGATCACGGCGATACGGTAGCGGATGCCGTGCTCCGTCTTCACCGGCCGACTTAACGGGTACGTGTTGTTGTAAGGTCTTAACCCTCTCTGGTGGCGGGAGGGGTTTTGTGCTGCCTGTCTGTTTATGTCCCTGAGGAGGCCCCCTTCACCCTCGCTGTGCATCTGCAAACTGTGAACCCCGTTGCGATAGTCACCTCTCGTAGCAGCGTTTTTGCCCCCTACTGTCCGGTTCAGGTATAGCATGAGCACTAAAGCTAGCAGGGTCGCAACTGTGATCGCCCGCCATTTAGGGTGGAAGCGTGAGTCTGAGGCGGTAGCTTGTGTCATGGACACCAAGGCCAGAGGGAGACCCCGGACCGAGAGGCCGAAGGAGCTCATCGAAGTATCGTTTCCATCCTCAGGCTCGGACGGGGGGGGGCGTTCCCTACAGCCTGGGACTGAGGGAGAGAGGCACATTAGAGGCAAGATGGGGGATGTGGTATTTTACAAAATATAACAAAAACAGACAACTGTAAAAAAGATAAAAATCTTAATACATCTATATATTTATTTTGCTTAAAATTCAATATACATATTTCCTTTAGGTATTCAAAACACCTTGTTAAGTTATTGTTCATTACATGAACATTACAAACCCTATTTGCAGCTTCTTTGTCAAATGTTATCAAAGATCTGTAGGATGTTGGATTAAATAACACCGAAACAATGGCTGGGGAAGATGAAAGAATGAACGTGGGGAGGATGACGAATTGGGAAAATAGGCGGCTAGTTCTTTTGTTCTTTGTTCAAAACAAAGCTTTGTTGTACTCAAGCAGAACTTCTCATCTGCATACTGAGTAGGCTAAAGGCCCGTCCTCGCTCTGTTTTGATGTTAAGGTCAAATTATGTTTATATGTGCACTGAAACTGTAAATCGCTTGTGCGGTGTGGGGAAAACTAGTTTGCTCTGCACCACTTCACATATAACATTACACTTGATGTGGCCTCCACCTCAATGATTGGTTAAACTCCTTATCCCCGTGATCCGGTCCAGTGATTTTGCCAGTGTTGGACCAATACCGGATCAGCACATTCAAAAACAGTCAACTCTAATAGATGTGAGACCTTTTCATGTTTTTACTTGGACGTAAGGGTTCAAGAGTTTTTGAAGCACATGTGGGTCATCTCACACAAATAAAGACCACCTCCACAAAAAGTAATTTAAAATAAGACAAATCTTTAGGGAGGCAAAGTGTGACACGTTAATGAGTGAGAATGTTGTTGAGGCCCTCATCTACCCATTACATTGATCAAATCATGAGATTAATAACGTCCTCTGTGGATTAAGGGAATTGACTAAAGAGCATTAGCTAAAATGCAATTTCAACAAGTAAAAAACAAGCCAATACTTAATCTGTTCGTGGAAGAAATATTTGAAAAGATACAAATATACACCTGATGAGTTGTAGTATCAGTCGGACACCTCTCAGGCCTAATGTGTTCAGGTAATAGTAAACGTAAGGTTGTAAGGAACTCATCTTAAGGTCAAAGATAGGAAAATAGGATACTGTGATTTCACCAAACAACCAAATCTAAAACTGTGAAGTCAACGTTCTGAAGACTGTGTAGGTTAGAATGAGACGCCAAGAGACACCCTGCACGCTGAAATATGAGAGGTGCGCTTGTTTTGTGAGAACTAGAGTGCCAAGATGAACCTTGACCTTTCCGTTGTCAAGAGTTACCAGCATGTACAGTCATAAGTCATAGCTCTATCAACCCTTTCATGCTAACTGAATGTGGTTAAAAAATAATCATTGCGAAGTAATAACTGAACAAATGTTATAATTATTGTAATTTTACTAGATGTTTTTCCTTGCACATTCAGTACCGAAAAGCCTTATTGCTTGCAGTTCAGAAAGCCATTTCCTTAAACATTTTTTACCACCTTCCTAGCAATTACAAATGATTGCTTGAGATTGAATCATAATTAGTTACCGTGGCAATGCAGCTACAAAATGAATGGAATTTTTAGCGTTGGAGGATGATGCCATGGTAAATTGCACAATTATGGTAAACTTGTGGCAATAACTCTGAGACTGAAGTAGGAGCAATTAAATGGATAAGTTATCACCATTAAGCAACCCAAAATAAATGTCACAACAGCGTCAGCGGTAATGTTGGTCTCAGTGAGAGATCAATATTAGGCAGCTGAAGAAAACTCCAAAACATGGGAGAAAAACACAAGCCGGTTTGAGGAAATATTTCAACCACATCCCATTCAGCTGGTAACCATTACATATGCGCTCTGCCTCTTCAGCGACTCTCAACAAGTTCATATTACACAACTAACATGCTTACACGCAGACATGTCAAACTTGGCCTACAAATAATGCCCTTATTGTCACTATTGTACACATTGCCCATATTCCCCGTCTCTCTACAGCACAGACCCAAACACTGCCTCGCTGTATGATGAATTAAATTATTCACCCTTCCTTTGCCTCTTGTCTCCTGAACACGCTGTAACCATCATGCTGTTCTCCTTCGCATGCATCCCATAATGAACTTTAGGTCTACTTCAACCCTCCGTCTGACCCACATGAATAACTGATCCCTATCTTCAGACTCTCCTCCTTTTCTCTCCATTACCCTATCTCAAGTTTCCACCCCTTCTTGTTGACTCCAAAAATGAAAAGGGGAGGCTTAAATAAAAAATAAGGTGTACTATGTGATTGTTAGAATAACAATGGGATTACAGTAATTGATTATTCGGCGGGGGAACACAGTGAATCTTGAACAAAAGGTTTTGAATTCACTTTTAAAAGCCAAGGTTGCACTTCCAAAGAGGACTGAAGATGTCTAGACAGAAAATATAAGTCTAAATCCCCTGATGGTTTAATACGTCCAAGTCTCCATTATGTTTCATGCCCACTGTGTCATTTAAGGTTACAACAAGGGCAGCAGAGGTGTGTTAGTGTGTGTTTGACTTTTTAAAATCTTGACTGTTTCCTGAGTGTGCTCGTCATAGACCCTAACACCAATTTTCAGAGGATGTCAATTGCATAAATTGTATAATTTCGTATTCATATTATCAATGAATCCAGTTTATTAAGCAGCCAAAGGTTACAACTTAAGAGTATACCTATTTAATATTTACAGATGTATTCCTACAAAAGAAAAACATAACTTTCACCTAGAAGCTTTTTTGGAGCATTCAACCACTTCTCATGGTCTCACTGTCACCCTATGACATTTGTTTTCTTTCTAACTGATATTCATCAGAGGTTTGACAGGGATGTCTCAGTGGCTTTTGAGGGCATTGTAATACATATATCAGATTAAGTGGATCATTAAACAGGGACAACCACCATAGTGCAAATGTTTGTATATCTTCTGTTGGTTATGTCACTTTTTCAGACCTTTAGTGACACTACAGATCCAACACCTATTAAGCTCAACACACACATTTGTTTTGACCAATAACAAATAGTAACTCGTGTTTAACATGGTAAAAGAAAAACAGACAAGTAGTACATAACCTCAGCATCGACCGCCCACATAACAACGGTTTCAAGACATTATGTACAGTACTGTTATGTTAAGAAATAAAGAGAACAAACATTAGTCCTTGTAGAACCGACAAGATAGCGTTAAAGCTGCAGCAACATTGCTCTTTTGATAAGTAAATTAATGTATCTTTGCCTGCCAGCCACCAAGACAGACGGACCCGACGAGCCGGTGTTGTGCACTCCCGATAACACTAATAAACTTTGACCGGCTTTCAAAAAAGTGAAAATGTTCAAAAGTCAACCTTAAAACGCTGACTTCAGTCCCAGAAAAATGTTTAAACATGACCTTCATCAGAAATACTGAAATGTCGATTAATATAAAGAGAGCTAAGCATTTGTTTATGCAAGAGTTGGAACTACACCGGTCCGTTTAAACATGTTAGCCGTGAAGCTAACACCAGCTAGCAACTCAGATTGCTAGCATACTCTTATGTCATGCTAACGTTAGAACTGCTAACACTCTTATTCAGTGGACTTAGGACGCTTAACGGAGGTAAGAGTCATCAGGTCGTCATTTTGTGACTTTAAAAACCTTAAGGCTTACCTGATGCAGAGGGTATCCAAGCTCGACCGACTGGCCATATTTGATGGGCTGTGATCTCCGGGCGATTAGCTCCTCCTGCCTGGAGACCAACTGATGTCAACACTCAACTTCCCAAACTGCCCCCAAAACGTCAACTACTGAACAGCAAATGATATTGAACCAATCAAAAATAATTAACACTGATATATGATGTATTATTGACTACAAATTCACAAAATAACAGAAATAGTAAGAGGAAAATCATTTTTAGATAGGGACAATCCCTCCACCCATGGCCACTAAACATTTAGGGGTGAAAAAGCTCCTAAAAAACTTGACCGTTCATTAATAATTGATACAGCCTTAATCTAACACACCTTTGATGATCTAGATGAGGTGGACTCAATATTAAGAACACAAGCATCTCTATGAAACAACCAAACTACAATTTAAAGTCAAACTAAACAGAATAACGTGTATTAAGGTATTATTTGGGTTGTTTTATTAAGACTTTATTCGTTTTAGCTACATGAAGTTGACTTATAAAGTTACCTTGGTTTTTTGTTTAGATTGTGGGAATTTTACAAACTTTATTTGGGATAAGAAAGGTATATATAAAAAAAGGTTTCCAGAGAGGTTGACAATAGTAATGATGCAGGGCCTACCTCATATCAATGGTAAACATTTCCCTAATACACTTTTATCCAAAGACATTACCATCTTGTTTTGGAGCATTATATAATATGCCACTATAATCAAATTAAAGCAAATCTCTTCTACTAGTAGCCTATGCATACCAAAACAAACAACATAATTACAGAGATTTTCAAATATATATATATATTTATTGAGATGATTCTCTCTATAATCTACAGTAATGATTAAGACATTTTGTAAACAATTACCAAAGATACTAGAACAAGCGCAGTAACAATGTGCATCAGGGACATTTAGTCTCATTTGATCTTTAAAAATATGTGCATTTAAATATCAGTTATCTTCTATATTAGGCTCAAATAAACAGTGCAAATATATAGTGTTCATTCAATTTCCCAGGGGGAGATATGTGTATACAAAACAAAAGCTTTATTCTTTTTTGTATGATACATCAGCACTCCCGAAATGAGTATTGTTGTCTTACTCATGGTCTTTAAGTGGCGGTTCAGATTGTCACAAGAACGAAAATCACAAAAGAGACAGACCCACCCTTTTACAAAACACTGGAAATATGCCAAAACTCATCATGACCTCTAAAACTCTCAGTGTGCCGGTGGAACAGTACTTCTTGATGATAACATTGTGCACTGTGGTCGGTTAAAAGTCTGTTTGAATATGAGCAGGTTTAAAAGTAGTAGAATTTGCTACAATCACCATCATTATAGTGACTCAGGTTCTGACAGTAGTAGCTACAGTGAACATAGAGGTCATGATAGAGTTAACTAGTCAAACCAATCCATGCAAGATTGTACATTTACTGTTGTACAAACCTGAAATAATGCATATATTATCATTATCATTTCACAATGACCCTGTTCTGAGGTGCATGTGGATACAGAGGTATGTGGATATTAGATGATGCATCAAAGACTGCCACCTCAGCTCTTCCCCATCGTCTCCAAGAGAAGCTACGGAGGAAAATAGAAATGAATCAAAACACAACTGCTCCTACCAAAAGTTTTGTGTGGGAAACTACTTCAAATGGGTTTGATGTTTAATAAAAACGTAAGTATACTACAATGGCTTTTGCTGTTGTCAGTACAGAAAGAAATGATGGAAAATAGCATTAACATTCATTATGTTTTGTTTTTTTAGTCTTTGTACCTTTGTCAGGTGATACTCCCCATCTACAAGTTGCTCGATGATACTAAAGTGGTCTGTGTTGGCCACATCTTCCAAGGTCACATCAAGTCCTGACGCCTCCAAAGTCTTTAAAGCAAGGAGACAGAGGTAAGAGAATAATACATATTCACAGAATGCTTACAAATCACACACTGAAAAAACTATTAGCACATGGTGAATAGCAACAGGGTAATTAAAGGTTAATTGTACAGTGAGGCTGTCATTAATTTAAAATGATCCCCGACACAACACGCTTATTATAAATATTTTGACAGAAAATATTGATTTAAAAATGATAGAATCTATTTAATCTATCTATTTAAAAAATGTTGGTTCCTAATCAATTGTTTAACGTTCAAATATAAAATGTAACATTTTGTCTTGTTACAGTTTCCTAAATTAAAAAGGTAAAGGATTTGTTACCTGTCTTGGTTTTTATTTTATTTTTAATTGTAACACGTAATTCATCAAAGTTCACCTTGGGTTCAACATTTTGTGGTGGACATTTGTCACTATTTGTTGAAATTTTATAAACAAAGCCATTCATCTGTAAAAATATCTGATTATTGATGATAAAAATAATAATTATCTGCAACCTTTAAAATCAACCCCAATGAGTTGTTGACCAGTAGCGCTTGTTTGCTATGTTTTTAATAGTAAGGTATTGTTTGGACTTTAAACAGGGATGCACACGCTACACAATCCTGCCTGTTTCACTGTATTGCTCACAAGACAGTTCCACCTTAAATAAATACTACCTTTAACATCTAACAGTAATAGTGTTCATCAGCAGCACTGACTTTGTAGTATTCTTCTGACTGCTTGCGAAACTCTGGCGAGTCGTTCTCAGCGACGGCTACGATGATGTGGCAGCTGGAGGACGAGAGCTTGAGCTGAGGGACCAGCTGACTGGGGCTGTTCCTCACCGCCACCTCCCTGCCAACAGGTGACACCCGGGGGACAGAGGAGTCAAATGCTGACTGGTACAACAAATCAGCACAGGATTATTACACAGACACACCCATACAGATCTCTTCCACAAAGAAAATAACACATTAAATTAACTCAAACTACACTGATTCCTCATCTGGATCATGATCTCATTTTTAGTCTGGAAGCTCTTCTCTTTGCAGTTCACTATTGGTCCAGTAGTTATGTGAATTAAAGGAGCTCAAAATGTAGTAAAGCTGGCTTGGCATGGCATAGCTGATTTTTTGGAAAAAATAAAATATCTATAGAATATTTATAAATTAAGACTGATGTTAATAGAATAATTTATCACAATTTGCATAGCTCTTCCAGGAGCCACAAAAGGATTTAAGCAACTCAATGATCGGTGGAGTGACCCAAAGAAAATGTATAGCTTCCACATGATATTCCAAATTAAGATGGATTGGGAAGAACCGATCCAAAGTTGTTCTGTATTATCTGACTTGCAAATGTCCATAAGAAATTGTAACAAAAACTACTGAATCCCGCCAATGTCCCTGTATTCATATAGCATAAACCAGCTTAAGATCTGTTCTCTTTCAGCAGAACTCTAATTATGTAAACAATATAATGCTCACTGGTTCTGCACAGGTAGGTTGTAAAAAGTGTATAGCTATCAGATCTCTACAGTGCATGTAATTGCACTTAAAAGGAACATGCACTGCAGTAAGGAACCTACTCTGTCATCTTCAGAGGCTCGTTGACGTAGGTGGACAGGATGGGCAGCAGGTCGTATATTCCACTAACAAGGAAAGCACCTACAAGACAATTAGAGAAAATACAACAAAGGTAAAAAGTACATGAGCTGGATTGGTCTTAATTGTTCTGAGTGTCTGCTTCTTTTAAAGTATTTAGTGTTTGTCAGTTGGACGCATTTCACCTGTCGGACCTTACCTTTAATCTGAGGAGTGATGCTGTACTCAGACCAGTCAGTGGAGAGGACCATGGCAGCCAGGTGAGCCCCGGCAGAGTGACCACACAGGTACAAGCCGCTGATGGACAGATTAAAATAAGTTTAACCAAGACAGTGGATTTGTGGCTTTTTTTAGAGCAGGGTCAGAGTTCGGCGAAACATGGAAGGAGCATGGGATCATTGGAGTTGTTGTAACTGCTATTGTGATCATTGCTCCACATATTTTACTAGCTGGGAGCCAAACAAAACACCAAGATCTCCTCCTCTCGAAAACAAACCAACCGGTGATTAAAAGCAGTAAAACACAGAGAAAACAGCTTCCTGTTAAAATCTGTGTTTTTCAGAAGCAGTTCAGCAGACACAAAGCTTCCCAGTTAGCTGTGGCTAATGTTTGCTCAGCTTGTGTCTCCGATACCTTAATATCAAGATGCCTGATGACTAAAACCCTTCATCTGGTTAAAGGTGACCTATCATGAAAAATGCAATTTTGTACGTCTTTTATACATGAATATGTGTCCCCGGTGTTCCAGGGAACTCACCAAGTGTCAGAAAACACAACCCTCTCTATTTTCCTTTATACCCAAATCTCTTAAAAAGGGGCTGCAACGGATCTGATACAGACTGATCCACATTTGAACACTTCTATGACGTCACAGAAGTGGCGCTACGGCTATTGGGCCAACTCCACCAATCAGGAGGAGACAGCCACGGACATTGCCGTTCGAAAGCGCTGGAAACGCTGTAGTACATATGCCAGGCCTGTAGATGGTGCTGTTCTCACAGAATCAGCCCATGCAAAGACAGTGTTAAATTGAGTGAAATGAGGAATGGCTAAAATCTGGCTAAAATGCATGATCTATTTGGTATTTTGAAAAATAAAAAGTATAAATATGCCTTATATAGGTATGGTCCTACACTATATTATTCAAATATAGCATGATAGAACAATTGTGGCTTAAAACTGGATAAAGAGTACACTTATGACAGCTTCAATCCTGACGCATGCAAAAAATAAATAGAACACGATTGGAGGAAACCAAATGAAACGTACTGTTACTGTGATAGAAATTGTATCTTTCTTTAGCTTTAACATTTTTGGAAACATTTTGAATTGCACAGGTATAGAGATAAATACAAATATATATAGGAGATCCAGTCCTTTGTAATTGAAAAAGTTACATATTATATTTTTAAGATGAATGTTTTCAGTAATAAGTATCACCGATAACAAGCAGAGGTACCTGATGTGAGAATACTGCTGGACAACAGACACAACACTGCGGCGGACTTGAGACACCATCAGGTCCATGTTGCCTGAAGCAGACACAAGCAGAAGGATATCATTCCCATTTCATATACATAAAAAAATGTCTTATTTTCCACAACCTAGAGAGACAACCTTGTCAGAATTGAAAATCTGTACCTTTGGGGGCGATGTCATAGCCGACGGCAACCACCACTACACCTTTACCAACGAGTGGAACAGCCATGAATCCTGAATCCTCCTTGCTGCATGAGAAAAAAGGATCAATGTCAAAATCATGAGCAAGAAATTGAAATCAAACTGAGATGCAAGAGAGAGTATAATGCAGTACCTGAGAAACTGCCAGTAGCCTCCATGTAGGTAAATAACAAGGGGGACATCTGAAACAGAGAGAATCAGGTCAGTTAAACCCCTACACATTAAATATGTGTCTGTATATGTCATATGTTACACATGTATGTACCCAAAGAGTTGGTGCTGGGTATGTAAACATCTAGTTTTTCTCCATCTCCCTCCCCATACGGCACGTTGAGCAACGTTTGAGCCAGACCACGGGCACGCTCCGTACCTGGAAACACACCGTAAAGCAATATAAGTTTGTGAAGAAAAAAATGCAATAAATACATTAAAGTTAAAAAAACAGAATAATAATAAGCATGGAATGATGAGTTAGTCAATATTAAAAGAAGTTGGGGACATGAAAACACATTTTGACTGATTTTTTACTGATTTTGACATAAATACATTCACAACTTGTGTTGTGTCACATGTGTAAAACACATGTGTTTTAAAATGCTGCACTTGATAATATCCTAACATAATATTATATCTGTGTGGCTGAAAGGAGAACGCCCCTTTTATACTTATAAAGAAACCGATTTTCAATCAAACTACGGAAAACTTAAAACTCATCAATTATAGATAGTCAATAACTAATAACATGTTTTTTTATTCTGTTACACACTATTATTCATTTATTTTATACCTGTGTTATTCATGTTTTATGTTTGTTTTATTCTCTTTTCTTGAAAGAAGAAATGCCGAAATGCCATTTTATAATGTGTTTCCGCTGCACTATTTCTTAGTGTTCTTAATGTCTTTCACTTTTGTAAAGGACTTTGAATTGCCTTGTGTTGAAAGTGCTATATAAATAAACTTACGAAATGTTAGTTAGTTAAAAATATATATATATTACTTTTACTTAACAAAATATATTCACAGTAAAGTTGTACAACAGAACATGTCTCAATGAGGTTAAATAAAAACAGAAAATGTTAAACACTTTATTAACAAGGAAGAGCAACATATTTTAAAGACCCTCATATACAATTTCCTTTTTATAGTTTTCGCTGCGAAACCATGGACAGTATGCATACCCAATTCAATGAATGTCTCACTAAGTCAATTTGTTATAGAATATGTAAAGAAGAGGCGTTTTTATAGCCTCTGTTGTTTAAATTGAAGTTGTTCAAGGAATATAGCTTACATTAGTAGGCATACACAAATATAGTCTAAAAATAGCCTATTAATTCATTTTAAAAACGTTTGACATTTGTTTTCACAGCTTGAGCCTGCGTTTCCAAATATCTTTTAAAAAAGGATATCTCCTATTTAGGGCTTAAATTCTCCGACACTGACAGATATCCACGGGGTTACAGTTTATCTGAACACCTGTGTTGCTCTGACGCTGCCCCGGCCTGCCCTGTGTGCTAATAACCGGATTTATGCCGGGCATTGTTGCTAATTAGCATGTTAGCTTCAAAACACACCGACCTTCCTTCAGAGCCTTCACGTGAGCTTTGATCACGTCGTCTGCAGACATCCTGTGCGACCACCGGCTGGGGGAGTACTGCTTCTCGAGATCCTGTCACACAGAGGGACTGCTGTCAGCCATGAGAGCCGAGACACCGACCCCCATGAGCCGCAGAGGAACACGGTGAACAGCGCCCTCCCCTGCATTAGCCCCCTGCTTTAGTCTCTGAGTTCATTTAGTTCTGAGAGCTGGGCCGTTTTAACTGCATTGTGCAGGGTGCATACACATATAACTACAGAAAACATGCAAGGAAGTAAAATGGAGCAACCTTTCTTTATTATTATTATTATTATTATTATTATTATTATTATTATTCTGTAATACTGCATTTATTTAATTCTTCAGGGTAACTTGTCATGTTCTGTTTTATTTACTTATTGGTCAGACAGAGGGTGTCAAATTGTCATACTGATATTCTGTAAAAACTGTGAAGTCCACTGAGACAAATGTAACATTTGTGATATTGGGCTATATAAATAAACATTGATTGATTGATTGATTGATTGATTGATTGATTGATATTTTTCTAGTATATTATTGTTCTTGTAGCCTAAACATAAATACAAAAGTTATAGTTTCAAAAAGCAAGATGTTTTATTATAGTTATATAATTGCTCATTTTTTACAATTTCATTCCTTTTACTATGTTTATGTAAGCACTATTTTACACAAAGCAAATTGGCTTATATGTATGTGTTAACTTTTTGCCAATATACCTGTGTCTAATTCTAAATAAATTGAATAAAAATACTTATATAAACATTAACAGTTGAATTACAATTGTGCACTAAAAACATAAAATGAAATGAATATATAAAACATAACAGTTCAGGTAAGAATATGCCCATTTTATTAAAATATATAACATTTATAATACATGGTATTATGGTTTATTTGTATTAATAACTAAAACATTTTTTATAATTATAACATTTTAAAGTAACTGACGCCTACTTTATTTGATTATTTTCTTTTTCTAGTACTTTTCCTTCTACTCCAAATATTGAAAGCTACTTTACTCTACTTAAGATATTTTGATAATATTAGGTGCTACGCAGATTTAGATTATTCATGGTAAATATGAATTAGTTAATCATTCAGATTTATTATGCATTACCAACTGCCACTCCTATATTTTGAATGCTGACACTTAACCTGAATACAGTTTTGAATGCAAGACTTACTTTAGTTTTAACGTCTACACTTCGGTATTACTAGTTTGGCCTAGTTCCTCCACCACTGATTATAATTCTCATACGCACTACCACAGGTGGAAGATGTACTCAGATCTTGTACTTAAGTATGTAGAAGTACCAGAGTGTAGTACTCTGTTACAAGTAAAAGTCCAGCATTCAAAATGTTACTCAAGTAGAAAGGTTTTAGCATGAAAATATACTTAAAGTACCAAAAGTACTCATTATGCAGATAGGTAGGTCCATTTCAGAATAACATACATTATATGTTTTGATTATAATTATTTATGTATTAAAGTGTTATCAAAGCTGGTAAAGTTGCAGCTAGTTTTATTTGACTTTGTATACTGCAGGGTAGCTTATGTATTTACTCAAGGTGTAACTAAAGTCTGAGTTGATTATAGTTCACATCATTAATCAAAATCTGCAAAGTAACTAAAGGTATTAAGTAAATGTAGTGGAGCAAAATAACACTATTTACCACTGATTTATAGTGACGTAGAAGTACATAGTAGCATAACATGGAAATACTCAAGTAAAGTACAAGTATCTCAAAATTGTACTTACACTACTTGAGTAAATGTACTTAGTTACTTCCCACCTCTGCGCACAACAATATCATAATACTAGAGGAGATTAAAATAAAAGGTTTACCACTCTTACATCTTTCTTCAGATCAGTCCAGTGTGACATGTTTTCTCCTGCAGTTTCCAAAGTCTGCAGGCAGATAAATCCGAGCCACAGCTGAAGCACTGGACTTTAGACTAAAGCTACATTTGAACGGTTCCCTGTAACTGCTGGCGAGACCTTGAAAACGCGTTTACAGCAGAGAGGGGGAAGGGAAAACTACTGAATATATTGTCTCCATAACAATCTCTCTGACAAACCATGTGACCCCTACAGAGTGAGGAAGTAAAATCATGCAAAGATATTTGTCTGATTTAAAAAAAAGTTTCATATTTCTTTAAAGCTCTTCTTCCTTTGAGGTTGTTTGACTGAGTGATATAATATGAGGCTCAACAAGATGATGGGAAACGGGGTGATTTTGATTAAGGTATTTTTTGTTAAAATAAGGAAAATAATCAGAGTTTGTTTCAATTAGTTAGGTTAGGATTATTCCCCCAATTTTTCCGAACAAGCGTTTCCCACCATGGGAGTCAGACTTCGCTGATTGGTCAGTTAAGTCTGTCGCCACATCCGTTGAATTTCCGTGGAAGCTGATTGGTTCAAGAATCATGTGACTCTGAAGCTGCAAAGGCGCGAAATATTTAACAGTCAGTTTCACTCGTACTGTTCTGTGTGACTACATTTATATGTTACTTTTGTACTGTATTTACTTAATTAAAGCGTATTTAAGTCAAAATGGACTGTGTGGATTTCCCAAGAGTTCTGCCAAATTCACCAAGGAAAGCACGGGGACAAATTCAGGTTAGTAACTTTATTTATTTTTTATTTGCCTCAATTTACATCCCATCAATTTGCTGACGTGAACAAAGTAGTCTATGCCTTTTAAATTGGACAAACAGGACTGAGTATTAGCTACAGTTATGTGTCTTATTAAATCAATTATATCTTTATATGTGTGTTATTGACCATAGGCTGTATCAACGTTACTGACTTCCTTAGTCTTACTAACCACCCTTCACTCTTGTTTTTAGATCATCTTTGGACCAATGTTTTCAGGCAAAAGGTGAGTTTTTAATCCATAAAACAGTAAAAATGCACTTCCTTTTCAATCAGTTGCAAGCTGTTGTCATTCAGTTTCAACATTTTAAAGTAATGTTAAAAATATATTCCGCTCATACTTGAACATCCCGCCAAATATCCTCCATTGTTTACCCAGCTGCTGTCTATTGAGGTTATGAATCACAAGTTATGTAATCTGCTTTGTATTTTTAATACATTGTAGCACCACTTTAAAACGATATTGCACATTATACTAAACAATATCACAATATAGTATATGTATATGTTGACTCGTGTAGTAGAATGTCGTTTAAAATTGTTGTTAGAGGAAATGTCATTTTAATGTACAGTTATGTTTCTTCTGACGTTAACTAAACTATTATCTTTATTTGTGAAGCACTGAATTGATGAGGAGAGTGCGCAGGTTCCAGATAGCCCAGTACAACTGCTTGGTGATCAAGTATGCAAAAGACACTCGTTATTCTGACGCAGGCGTGGCAACACATGACAAGTAAGTACCCTGTTTTAATTGATTTACAGAAATATACCAGTCTTTGTGTTTGTGAATATAACAAAAATGAAAGATCTTAAGACTGTGTTACCTTGCTCTGAATTGTAAATGTTTGCACATCTGTTTTTGCAATTTCCCTACAAAAACAAGCGATACATAAGGTAATAAAATGTTTGCACTAAACAAACTAAGTAGGCTAAAATAGAAATGTCAAAAGAACAATGTAAAGCTAAGATTGCTTAAAATATTTCTACAAGAAAATAAATTATTATTTTGTCCAAAAGAGTAGACTTTATTTCGATTTAAACTAAATATAGGATTGTATTATTTGCTTTTAAAGAGAAAGGAAGAAATTCTGTGTGCCTTTTGTTGTCCTGATACCTTGGCAAAAGAGGACCTCTAGTGGGGACATTCCTTCTTATTTTATCTTCTTCTTCTTGGATTATTTTTAGAGGTGGTTGGAATCCAAACGTTGCATTACTGCCCACTACTGGATAAATAATAAAATGCCTGTTCCAAAAACACTATTATAATCAGAATCAGAAACAGGTTTATTACCAGGTAGGTTAACACATTTATTTACAATTTGGCTTAAAGTAATATATAAACAGTGGGGCAAAAAAGTATTTAGTCAGCCACCAATTGTGCAAGTTCTCCCACTTAAAAAGATGAGAGAGGCCTGTAATTGTCATCCTAGGTATACCTCAACTATGAGAGACAAAATGAGAAAAAAAAATCCAGAAAATCACATTGTCTGATTTTTAAAGACTTTATTTGCAAATGATGGTGGAAAATAAGTATTTGGTCAATAACAAAAGTTCATCTCAATACTTTGTTATATACCCTTTGTTAGCAATGACAGAGGTCAAAAGTTTTCTGTAAGTCTTCACAAGGTTTTCACACACTGTTGCTGGTATTTTGGACCATTCCTCCATGAAGATCTCCTCTAGAGCAGTGATGTTTTGGGGCTGTCGCTTCGTTCCCCGTAGACTTCTACTTTGCACCGACCCAGAAAGTCGTACTCGTTTACTAGGGATCTGTATGGCGGGCCGTTGCTTCCTCTACCGAAGCATTCTTTCCATATAGTTCCAGGACCTCACCGGATCCGGTCAGAGGTCTTAGAGTTGGGGTTATCTTTTAGAAACCTCCCTCAAATTTTCAGGNGAGACTGGCTAGGCCACTCCAGGACCTTGAAATACTTCTTACGAAGCCACTCCTTCGTTGCCCGGGCGGTATGTTAGGGATCATTGTCATGCTGAAAGACCCAGCCACGTTTCATCTTCAATGCCCTTGCTGATGGAAGGAGGTTGTCACTCAAAATCTCACGATACATGGCCCCATTCATTCCTATATATATTCCTATATATATATATATAGGAAACATCATAATTAAGCTTAACTTTTTGTACTCTTATCTCAAATGAGTACTAATACATGAGTGAGGTGTAAAACAGAACAGTATTCTATGCTAAAGCCTTTTAACTACAGTGCAAAAATAACCCACTTTTTGAGCTGCAAAATGACAGCCTTACCCCACTGTACAGGCGAGTTGGGTTCTTGTACTTCTACTCCCTGTTCCCACACGACTGCGTGGCCATACACAGCTCCAACACCATCGTGAAGTTTGCTGACGACACAACCGTCATCAGCCTGATCACCAACGGCGACGAGACAGCGTACAGAGAGAAGGTCGAAAACCTGACATCTTGGTGCCAGGATAACAACCTCAATGTCAGCAAAACCAAGGAGCTGATTGTGGACTACAGGAAGCAGCAGAGAGAGGGACACGCCCCCATCGCCATCAATGGGACTACGGTGGAGAGAGTCAGCAGCGTCAGGTTCCTCGGTGACCACATCACTGAGGACCTGACATGGACTCTCAGTGCATGACATTAAGGATTTTGGGAGATGGCCCTGTGGGCCATCTAAGCTAATTTACAGATGGCCCTGAGCCCAATAGAGATTGCCCTGAAAAATGCGCGCGGACGAAATGGCACGAAGGGTTTGGGGGGCCTCCCCCTAGAAAATTTAGATTTGTGCAGGTCTTATGTAGATGCTGTCTGGTGCATTCTCTAGACTGAATTATAAGATGAACCACCACAATATTATATTGTACAATTTCAATTTTATTCTTCATTTCACTTGTTTGTTTGTTCTTGTTTGTGTTTGCTCCTTGCATACCCTGCATAGCTATAAGAAATACTTAAGTTGTTGGTCAAGACACTTTCCATCTGATGAAGGCAAATGCCTTCCCAGATGTAAAAAAGTAGAACACATTAACTGCCAAAACAAACATTATTTACACTATTATGGCCCCTGTTAAAAATGTTTGTAATGTTATCTACTGTAAGTTGGTCGAATGAATGCTTCCTCATCCGGAAGCTGACCGAGCAGACCCGAGCAGCAGTCGAGAGGAGCCGAGCGCATCCGCGAAGCACACAAAATGGCGACGTCAGAGTTCCCGTTAGCCGGCAAATCTAAATCTCTTCGGTCCAAATAATTTCCCTTTAGCGCAATACCGCTTCAGTTGCGCCACTTATGTGACAGACAAGAAGAGTATGTGACAGACAAGAATAGTCAATTCTAATGTCTAACACTTAATGTGGAGAAAGAGATGTCCTGTATGTGATTGTGCGTTGATCTGTTGGTAATGCCTCGGGGTTCCGGTGGGCATGTAAACAAATGCATAATGCTGCGCTATACTTTGTGGCCTCACCCAGTTGCATAGCGACACTTATTGTTTAGGTGTCTTTTAATAAGCAGGTAGTCNCGATGAAATTGAGTTTGACACCCCTACCCTAGAGAGCATCCTGACCTTCTACAGGTGCACCATAGAGAGCATCCTGACCTTCTACAGGTGCACCATAGAGAGCATCCTGACCTTCTACAGGTGCACCATAGAGAGCATCCTGACCTTCTACAGGTGCTCCATAGAGAGCATCCTGACCTTCTACAGGTGCACCCTAGAGAGCATCCTGACCTTCTACAGGTGCACCCTAGAGAGCATCCTGACCTTCTACAGGTGCACCATAGAGATCATCCTGACCTTCTACAGGTGCACCCTAGAGAGCATCCTGACCTTCTACAGGTGCACCATAGAGAGCATCCTGACTGGCTGCATCACGGCCTGTGGCAGCTGCACCGCCCTCAATCGTAAGGCTTTACAGAGGGTGGTGAAAACTGCACAGATCACCACCAGGACGGAGCTGCCATCCATGGAGGACCTTTACTCCCAGCGGCTCAGGAAGAAATCCCTCAGGATTATCAAAGACCCCCATCACCCCAGCACCAACTTTTTTGTCTGTCGCTGTCTGGCAGGTGGTACCGCAGCATCTGGACTAAAACACCAGCTTCAGAGACAGTTTCATCCCACAGGCCATAAGACTATTCAACACCTGAGCTCTGTAAAGTGCCTCCATAAACATTCATCTGTTTGCATCTTATAATGTATTTATCATATTCCATTTACGTGTATATAAACTCTTCTTGAAATTATTTCAATTTTATTTTGTATTTACTTGCACATCTTACAACATTCTCTTGAACTATTTTATTTCTATTCTGTTATTCCTTGAACTATTTTATTGGTTTTATTTGTTTTATGTCCTACATATTATGTTGCATTGTTGGAGGAGCCTGGGACTGACGTCTTTTATTGCCATATCTACACTGTAGCTACTCTGCACATGACAATAAAGCCTTGAATATTGTTTAGATGTACCCGGGCAGGCTCTCTTTTCAGAGGTCCCCTGGGACATGTGGGCCACCGAGGCAGTGTTTGGGGCGACAAAGTCTGCTCCTCCTGGGAGTAAGCTAGTGTCCAGGACGGTGGGTAACGTAAGGTCCCCATCTGACCGGTTGCTCTTTTCTCCTTGACTTTCATAGAGCTAAACATGCACGTCCCATGTCTTCCCATTTCGAGGATATTCCTTTACTGAAATCGTCTAGGGGTAAATCTCGGAAGCGCCTATCACTCACATGAAGGGGGGGACACGGAGAATGAAGACCATCGCGCAAACTATCAGTGGGGAGTTGAGACTCAAGTTGAAGTCTGCAAAATTTTCGGGGCTGCTTTCTCATGGATCTGAGGACATCACAAAAACCGAGCAGGAGATCGTTTATATTGTGTCCGTGTCCAGCAACGGAGAGTTGCTTTAGACTTTCTTGGACTGATTGAACTGGGTGCTGACCGAACTGCGCAGGCCATAAAAGACGGACCTTTGAAGCTCTTCCAGGAGGCATGATCACTGGACGACAAAGTTGGTCGACATGTGCACAGACGAGGCTGCTGGTAAAGTCGGTATATACAACGGTATTGTGCCAAAACTAAGCCATCTGGCTGCAGTGGGAGACTCCCTTGTGCAGAGTGTCACACATGTTGAATCTACTGGCATCAAGTGAAGACGGTACTCTGTTGATGTCACCTTTGTATTCTGATTAGAGGAACTCTCTTAGAAAATCGGAAACTCCACACTTGGTTTTCCTCCATTGTTGTTAATCTCAACGCTTTCTTTAGTAATTATTTTGTTACCCCCCCTGCATAAAGTAACTTGCAATGTATTACTAGTATAAGATACATTTTAAAATCTGTGTCAATATTAATGTCCCCCCTCTATTCCTTCCATCTGTTAGAAACATAATGGAAGCTGTACCAGCCAATCGTCTTGGAGAGTTGCGGCCTCAGGCATTACAAGCCTGTGTCATTGGAATAGATGAAGGACAGTTTGTAAGTGTATATATGCTTCACATTTTCTCTTTCTTTATATTGTTCACTTTTAGAAACCAGTATGTCTTACTTGGGACAGATTCCTCACTAACCAATCCCTGCTTCTTTTGTGTTATCGTAGTTTTCAGACACAGTGGAGTTTTGTGAAGAAATGGCCAATTTAGGGAAGATAGTCATTGTAGCTGCCTTGGATGGAACCTTTCAGAGAAAAGTGAGTATCTGTCTTTGTCTCGATGTATATTTCACCATCACTGAGACACTGTGTGGATGCTGATAATGCACCTCTGTCTGGAAAAAGTCCAAGACAATAAAAACATTCTTAAGCGAGGACGGTGAACAATCTGCATGAGCAGCACTCTTTAACAGCGCTCATTATCACTCTCTATAGTGTTCTGTCCTCGTAATGTTATTAAACCTCCATCCATTTTCTGACTGCTGTTCTGTGCATTCTTGTAGCCCTTTGGAAATATCCTGAACCTCATCCCTCTAGCGGAGAGCGTGGTGAAGCTCCACGCCGTCTGCATGCAGTGTTACAAAGAGGCTGCCTACACCAAGAGGATAGGAGCAGAGAAGGAGGTGAGGAGGCCAATCCGTTTCCTTCAATACTATGGCGTGTCTATATATTGAATTATATTATAACAAGATGGTCATACCAAAATCTGTTCGCAATACTCAAACAGTTACTTATTTCAATAAAAGCCTATTTGTTATTTGAAATCTCGTGTTCTCAGCGGTAATTATAAAAATTATTTAGATGGTGTGTAAGAGGGTGTATTAAGACCATTTTAGGCAGGAGAGGGGGTAATTATCAGAGAAAGACTTCTGAATTTGGGAAATTTATGAAATGGAAACAAGTTAACTTGACCAAAAATATCTAGTGTTCTTTTAAATGAGACCTTCAAGTATTTCTTCCGGAAATATAACACATTAATCCCAAAGAACATCCCAAAACATTCTTGGGAATTTGCCTCTTCTACCAACAGTGGCCCTAATTCATCATCAGTTGTGTCCATCACCTTGAATCCTGGTGGTATATTAACGGGGGAAGAAATCTTATAACCTGGTAACAATGTTTCCTCTGCCACAGGTGGAAGTGATTGGTGGAACTGACAAGTACCAGGCGGTGTGTAGAAAGTGTTACGGAGGTCTGGTGGTGCAAAAAGAGAACAGCGCTCCTTTCAAGATCGAAACTCCACAAAACACCTACGGAGGAAAAGTTGTGGACTCTGCGTTTCCCAGGAAGCTTTTCTCCTCTCTCCAACTTTGAGCAAAAAAAAGACTTACTGCAAAAGTTGAGCAGTGGGAACAAATCCTGTAATCAATTGTTTGTGTATGTTGCGCATTGGAGTGGCTTTCCTTAAATCTAAATGTTTTTATGTTATTTTAAGGTGCCTCTAAGTTACTGCTAAATAACTACATTTGAACATAATAATGTATTTCCTTTGTTGGTATTAGGTGTTGTATAGGTGCATGTATTTTTGTTTTTTCATAATATAAAGTTGCACTTAAATGGACGTAAACAATGATTTAAGCAACTTATTAACTTTCATAGGTTTAACTACTCTGTGGTTTTAATATGCAGTTTTAGTTTCTTTCAACATCTTTATCTTAAGCCTGCCTAATGTAAGATATTAAATTATTTTGTTGAACTAAATGTATTGTGCATGTGAAATCCAGTGGTGGTTTCTTAATAAACTTAAATTATGCTTATTTTCAGGTTCATATTTGTATTTAGTGTCTCTACTGTGACATGTCTCAATGCTTTAATGTTCAAAAAGCTCTTTATTGTTCACATACTGCCTGTGCTGCAGCATCTCTTTTCACCCTCTGTTTGAAACCAGAGCCCAGTCTACTCTGATTGATTGGTTAGCTGGCTCTGTTGTGATTGGTCAACCACTTAGAGATGTCCTGCCCATTAGTCTATTACATACAATGTGTTGGAGCACTAGCCAATAAGAGCATGGGTGAACCATAGTGATGTCACCATGTTACGGAAGTAAACATAGGCGTCCAATGGGGGGGGAGAAATTTTGGGATTTTAGATTTTGCAGACAATTTAAATGCACAAATACCTTTATTACACACTACAGGAAGCGAAACTGCAAAACGCATAAGAGGGCCTCTTTTAAATAAAAATGGTGCAACTTTTTAAAACGTGCAGTACATGTTTCTTAACTCTTATACTGACTGTTGCGTAACCCAGTCACATGCTACAGAGGACCAAAATAACCTGTTTCAATCCGGCTCGAAGGCCTTGCAGTGAGCAGGAAGATTGGAATGAAAAAAAAAGTGAAAACCGGAATTACCACTAAATCAACATCCTGAATTGTAACTACATCCTGTGCCTGATATTATTTCATAAACAAATAAGGTCTCCAGTAAATCCCCGTTGTGCTTCTTAAACCATGATATGAAATCATTGCAACACATGTCTTAAACATCCAAAAATCAACAACATTGAAACAGATTACAAAAAACAAATCGAGCTAAAAGCAGAAGTGCCAGTTTTTACAAATCATTCTAGTCTCACATCTCAAACATGAACCTTGATTAAATACAAGTTAACCTTACTAAATAAAAGCATACTTAACTTTAAGAAAAATGTATTTGGGCTACAAATATATATTACATATTGAGCTGTAGCCTTTTGTTACAACAACAATACTTATAGTAAATAAAAAGGCTTAATTTAGAGACTCACTGTCATTTATGTTGGTTCAGTCTTAACCAGAAGATACAAACATTTTAAAGTTTTGCAGGTTTAACTGATTTATAATCGGATTCCAATAATAATTGAATAGTTTCAACATGATATATCATTCATATTTAATCATGGTACATTTTAATTATTCAACAAACCCTTTGGACTTTATTTCCTCTCCTTAAGGCACAAAAGACAAATCAACAGCAGATTGTTATCATATTTGGCTTCAGTAGGTCATGCACGTTGTTTTCCACATTATAATCAACCATGTATTGTACACATGTCTTCAATGTGGTACCACAGTAGCGTCATGTTTAATAAATACAACCACAATCAATTTCTGATCCTGACAAACTCTTGAGCGTCACTCCTATTGTCTTCGTTTCCCCCCCCTTACTTTGGTGTTCGCGGTCAAATTTGACCGGCCCTGTTTTAACTGCTATTACATTAACACAAAAAACATGAATCATCACCAAATTTCATTTAACACCCTTTCAAACTGTAAATATTGTATCAGACTACTGGTATACATGAAAAACTGCAGTAAATATACAAAGAACAGACAATGAACATGTATTGCGTGTGCCAGGTGTGATCCATGTGGGGGGATGGGCACATAAGAGCAGGACATGTGTCAAATTGTTCTGTGTGTGTGTGTGTGTGTGTGTGTGTGTGTCAGGTGTGATTCACATGGGGGGATGGGCACATCTAGAGTGTGGGTGTTTGCGTTTTATCTGATCTGGAAGGTTAATAATTCCTTTTCTTTATGGCGGTCATTTTTGACCGGGAACACCATGGGTGTTACAAAGTTTACTAAATCATCCAAAATTCAATGAAAGTGGTGATCAGCAATTTTATATGTTCAAATGTCTACTGTGAAGGATATCATAAAGCCTTAATGCAATCGATTGTAAAACAAAAAAGTTATGATTGATGAAAGTAGGAAATCGGTCAGATTTGACCCGAAGACAACAGGAGTTAAGCATTAAGGGCCGAAACAGCCAGAACCTGATCTAGACAGTTTAGACATATCACTGAGGCAGAAAGCAACAAAGAGAAGCAGCGGTCTTTCTAAGGCGAGGTGTTTGAGTCCCACTACTGCAGGCTGAGGTGTTCATCTGTAAAGTAAGACGGTGTGTCCACTGTAGTCGCTCTTCAGCAGTTTAGATTAAGGAGCCAGTAAACCGGAGATAAAACCTCAGTGTTAACAAACCTAAATGTCATGAGGTTCTTGGAGGAAGTGTGAAGAGGGAGCTTTGTTTCAAGAAGTTAATAAGTTACTCTTCTTCAGGGTGAGGACATTCTTTGCAGATAATCCTGATCAATAAGAGCAGTTAAATACATTCTCCTCCCTCTTCTCTGTCTTGATGTTAGCTACAAGTTCAAAGGGTTAGGCTGACTATAAACGCCTCTAGTTTTGCACTTTTACCAATACTGATTTGTTTAAGAAATGGAGGGTTTTTTATGAATGTTCATGTACCTGTCTTAAACACGTCTGTTTAAGAGTGGTAGTAATTGAGATGAAGCACATAGATGGCAAAACTTTCTTTCAGATGTGTTTTTATGGCTAAGAAACCTAACTGCTGATCGTTACAGAACCCACATTTAATAGAAAACTAAAACAGATAGTGGACATTTGGCTTATACTGGTCTTTTTGCCAATGCACTCCCACAAAATAATTTGTCAATTTATTACATCCCGCCCAACAGTTTAATAAAGGTCCTCAAGATAAATGTACTGAAGAGAAAGCATCCACTGACTAAACCAAATAAGAAAAGAAATCCAGGCACATAAAACCATTAAAATGGCAGCTTTGCACGGTAGGATCTATGTACAAATGCACATCGTCAGGTTCCAACAGAGAGCTGGAGCCGTCACAGGTATTCTTCACAACGTCACATGACCTTTGACCCCCTCGGTTCAATTTAACTACCTATCCTCTGCAGGATCAGCCTATGAGGTAAAAAAAAGTTGCATCTTTGCACACAGGTCTAAAGTCAGCACTGATCTCAACGGTCAGCTGATTTCTTAAGATCTGACTTGAGACCCTTTGACGTAAACAGCAGCGTCTCTCATCTACACCTTGCAGTTGCACTGCTCAGGCTTTTAAGTCGAAAAACACTTAGAAAGATTGTTGAATCAAATGTCAAATCACATCAATATGATATAGCTCAGCCTGCGCAGTGCAGCTCCCATCAGTGAGCCGACAGAGGAAACGCCGCCTCGTCCCTTTCTCTCAGTAGCTGGGCGGCTGGTAGCCGGTATCGGCTGGAGGCGGGGGGGTGGGGGTGAAGGGAGGCTGCGGCTGCATATCGGGCACACTGCTGGGATAGGTTGAGTATGTGGTAGGGGTGTAGGTGGTGGGGTTGTAGGAGGTAGGGGCGTAGGTGGGAGGGTAGGCGGTGTGGTGATCCTCTGGAGGCTCTGTGTAGGTCGGGAGGGTCGAATCGTTCACGCCGCGCCGGAAACGGACCAGAGCAAAGTAGGTCAGGATTCCCTGCACAACGAAAACGTATTACAGTTAGTTTTTCCAGTACTTTCAATGATTCACGTTTTTATACAGCATTTCAGAGGATGTGCCGTAGTTTACTTTGGACTTATTTGACTGATGGACATATTCTTATTAGCTTCTAACTGAACTGGTTTAGATTGGGGGAAGTAATCCATCACTATCACATATACTGCATTAAACTGTTACACATGGTTGGGTAGTAACTGATAACATGCAATCGGGAAGAAGGAAACAATAATGGGTAAATCATCAACTCGGATTACAATTGTTGAATATTATGAACAATCAGTTCATCATAAGAGCCGGTTCAATAAAAACATTTGTTAATTAATGTTCATTTGTGGATGATGTTCATTTGTGGATGATGTTCTTTTTCATTTGCATTGAAAATGGCAGATGAACATTTAGAGTAAGAGCTCCTCTTGTATTACAAGAGCTAGTCTCCCATGTTGCATTTGATTAAAAAGCAGTAGCAACAAAAAGACAGGAACTGAAACCACGTGATCTAAAACAAACGCAGTGCACCTGTAGTCTAGTCTGTTCAAGTAGGGTCATGTGATTTGACCTACTGACAATCCTGATAATGCAAAGTGCATTTGATTTGACTTGAAAATTAAATGAGATGTTTAAAAGAATATGTGTGGATCTAATTTATTAATTAAAAGCTTTTTAACTATTCCAGATGTATTCAAATGAGATTAATCTTTTTGCAAACAATGGATTTTGTTTCTTATTACGTAAAAAGAAAGGAACTACATTATCCGAGCCAAATGTGTGGTATTGAAGCCTCCTGAATGGTGCATTCAAGTGATGGTGGGACGCCTCAAACCCATGATTTGTCCAGAAGACAAACAAAAAGCAAATGTTGGGTGTTTGCTCTCAGCCCTTGTAGTAATATCAAGTCAGTACAATAATACATGTATTTGTATGACACACATTTAATCAAAGTTTCTAGTGATAAAAGGTTTGGTGTTTAGCAGCTGATTCAAGCGTAAAATGTCCAAAGTTCCCACCATAATTGAACACACCAACCAGGTAGACTTCCACATACATTATGGGATTTCCTGTGATATCATATGAGAATACTGATAGCCATAAATAAATACTGAACATTGATTACTGATCGTATGCAGGGTTCAAGTCTCTTTCAAGTTTTTGCTTCAAGGATACATTTCGATATTTCGGGAAATATGGTAATAAGCTTTCACTCAGATGAGAATACAAATATGAGCTGTTTTTAGCATTCCCGCTCACCCAAGTGGCGATGGAGAAGAAGGAGAAGGCCACGGTGGCACGGGCAGCGTCCTCTGGGAGACCGCTGACGTCATGAGTTTTGGCCCACTGACTGGCCAGCAGGCAGAAACACACAAACCACAGGAAGCTCCACACCCCTGCAAAGCATAGAAGGACACAGATGTAAAAACACACACAGATACTCACTGCATGAAAAGACAACAAAAGTGTTCGGCTGAAAACCCTGATATGAAGAGTAAAATGCTGTGAAACACTAACAACAATGTCAAAAGAACACAAAGAGCTCTCTTGTTGCCATCTGCTCAATTCAACAAGATGTTTTCCGAACTACCACTTCTTTGTTTCCTCGAAGAATGGCTGACTGTGAACTGTGTCATGTACAGCTGCTGGATGATTAACCTCATCCCAATCTGTGATGTCATCTGCCGCAACTCATCCTCTACTGCGTGCAGCGATGTATAATATACGTCTTGTTATGTCAGGAAAACAGACAGCAGCCTGTTGCATATTACGTTATTACTCAGGGACTTTCTGTATAAATAAAACATTGACATAAAGTTGATCTGGAGATAAGGAACAACATTAGCATTCATATGGAGTCGGATGTGTCCAATATACACTCTGTTTTAGCTCCGTTTTTGGTCTCCTCCAACGCCTAAGGGAAATATAGTTAAGTTACGCTTTCATTATTATTAGGATACAATTATATATATATGTGAACAGGTTGGTTTTTAGTCTAGGACAGAAGATGTGTAGACTTTTTGTAGCCCTGATATAAATGAAGAGCTTGTTCAACTATTTTGGAGCCAGGGTTTCAGAGCTGAAGGGAACACCAGAGAAAATTGACATTTCTCTGTGGGACATCTATCTCAATTCATTAAGTAATTATGTGATCGTAAAATAAAATATTGATTAGTGGAGCTTTAAATCTCAAACAAACCAACTAAGAAATCACTTTGACTCTCCTGCTCACCTGAAAATCCCAGGTCGGCCATGACAGCGTACTTCCTTTCCTTTGCGTTGCTCATAAAAGGCACGTAAACGTCCAACACCAGGAAGGCCACACATGCCAGGAAGGCAATCACACCGATGCCGATAGCGTAATGACATGCCGAGTCATTCTGGTTGAAGATGCACTTTGCTTCGGGACTGTGGGGAGTGTTGACATGTCCCTCTGTTGTGATTGAGGCAAACACCACCAGGGCAAATATCTACATTGATAGGGAGAAAAGGAAAATGTGGCATTTCATAATTTGCAAAGTCACACAATAGGAATTTCTCAGATTAACAGTAACATAGAACTGCGCAATGTGGTTTTGAGACTGATTTGCTTCCTTTTCGGGCAGCCATTAGTTTCACTTCATAAAAGCACCATGTGACAATCTACCAGCAGAGAACTAAAGTCTTACTGAAGAATCAGAATCACTGTGATATGAAAGTGTAGTTGAGAGGGAGACCATTTGGAAAACTCCGGCGGTGAATTCAAACAAAACCCCGACATCTGGTATTTGGATCTGCTTCCAAAAATGTTTTCAATCAGTAGCTTTGTGCCCTCTATGCAAATAATGTGTTCAGCTTTCATTGTATTACAGAGCTTCCTGTAAAGCAGTTTAAATATCAAATATTTCAAATATACTAAGAGTGAGTCCTCAACATTTATTTTCATGTGACAAAATAAGCAACATCCTCAGGGTTGTGCCTACTGAAAGCCATCTCCACAGAAAACCCTAAAATAATGTGTCATAACATTTAAAGAAAGTCCTGAAAGAACCTCTGTCCATTTCCTATTTAACAAATCAAAACATGCAATCAGATCAGAATCAGAATACCTTTATTAGTCCCACAGAGGGGAAATGTGCATCATTACACAAACAGGGATACAAATGTGTGTCATCATAAACATTCTCTTTAAATACTCTTCTGCTCATCGCGTGTTTACAAAGTGACGAGTACTATCTGCGGCCCGGTCCCTCCGAGCGTCCCATGCTCTGTTGCTGTCTCCTCTGGTTACCCACCTAACCATGTGACCTACTTCTGAATGCAGCTGCCTGCCATGTGACTGCAGAGATGCCACTAACAACACTCATAATAAGATCGGGGAGGAGGATAGAGAGCGACAGTTTGAACGGGTGGGAAGGAGGACAAGGTCAGATGAGAGAGCAGAAAGGAGAGAGAAAATGGGCCACAATCCTGTTGCTAGGGTGAAACAAAAAGAACCAAAAAATTGCAGAAGACAGAGACAGTAGGGAAGTGAATGTAGTGGGGGGAGTTCCAAAACACAAGACAAAAGTGAGGGATCGTTAGTGGAGCAGACGGTGTTTCTGAACTGAACAGACAAATGGTTTTTGTGTCGAGTGACAGATGTTACAAGACATGTTAACCTTATCCGTCTATATGTGTATAGAGGAAGCTTTGGGGGCTCACTGCGGGATGGACAGATATAGGAGTTTAATGCAGATGGTAGTGCTGGGCGGTATACCGTTTCATACCGAATACTGTGAACTTTATACTGTATGATATTCATTTTTAATAAACCGCAATACTGTTGAAAAAGTGGCGATGGGCGCTCGAGCGGTGCGGCAATGAAAGGAGTCCCCTCGGGAGTCATTTCACTGCCGCACCACTGAAATGAATGCTGGGGTACAGTGCCAAACGTAGTAGCAGTAGCATAACATGTGAAGCTGAATGTGAAGATTGACACAGAAGAAAATGAGACTGGAGATGGATATGACATACGAGGAGAGGAGCTGTGACTGTCGTCTGGACGTCTGACGTGGACCAAACAAACATTTATTGTGAATGTTGTCGAACTAAAATTGTTGCCCAAGGAGGTAACACAAGTCATTTACTCCCACCACCTCAACAGAAAGCACTTATTGGAGTACGAAGAATGTATAAAGATATGATCTGCTTCAACAAGCACTACTGGTGAAATGCCTAAAGTAAAGTTGAGTCAAGCGTCTCTTTAAGACGCATTTGTTCGAGGGACTGCCTATGATAGGAAAAACGTATAAATATAAATACATTTCCAGTCATTGAAAGTAAATAAATAATTACCATGATACCATTATAAATTGGAAAAATACCGTGATAAGAGTTTTTATACACACATTATGTACATGTATTTTTATTTTTATTAAATGTATCCTTTAATTATGCAGGGTGAAATTGTGATGATTACCTTATGTAACATTGTTTGTTTTTCACCCCAAAAATATAAACCAAAAAAAAATGTGCATCCTATCACTAATGCAGTTATAAATATTTTGATTCTTCAACAACATTTAAGATAAAGTAATTTCAGTATAAATTGGTGCCATTTTAGAGTTTAAGAATGATTTTGAACAGGATAATCATGAAATGTTCATATTGTGACATAATTAACGTGTATATACTTGTAATACACTTTCTTTACAGAGTAACAATAGTAAGGTCATTCAACACTTTAAAAGACCAAGCGCCATTGTACCTAGAATTTTAAATT
The DNA here is from genome assembly GCF_000735185.1 of Notothenia coriiceps. NCBI lineage: Eukaryota > Metazoa > Chordata > Actinopteri > Perciformes > Nototheniidae > Notothenia > Notothenia coriiceps. Next base: position 41,923 of record NW_011349851.1, read on the forward strand.
GTCCCAGGTGCAGAAGTGGTGCATCATGGGACCTGTAGGCAGTGCTACAAAGCGAACAATCCCCCTTGTGTCATAGGTGCTGTTTCGTGGAAGTGAGATTAGCTAGCCAATGTGAATTTGAGATGAGCTGGGCACAGCTGCACAAAGTGTGTGTGTGTAAGAGGTAGAGCAGTAGCACCACATATTTACCTCGATTAAAAGTGAGGGTCAAGGGGGGAGAGGTGTCACCTTACCTGCACATTAGGCCCTGTTTACCAGTGACACACACATCATCTCAAGCAACACACAGCAGCTGGTACAACCAGAGCACATTCTGTCCTCATCTACCACACTGGATTGTCTACAGTGTCTAGGTGACGCTGTGTGTTTTCTCATCCGTACAATACACTCACCCTGTAGGGCTGAACGATTAATCGATTTTAAGTCGAAATCACGATTTGAAATGATGCGATTATCAAATCGCAAAGCCAATTCTTTTTTTTTCTTCTTGTGTGTCAGTCATCCACACCAATCGGAAGTGCTGTGCTCCACATGTACCAGCCATTGTTAACCAATCAGGAGTGGCCCATGATAGAAGGTGATTGATCCAATCACCTTCCAAGTATTTTTGAAATACTTTTCCAAATGGCTTCCAATGGAGCTTTCCTAGTCAGGTTAGTAATGCTCCATCACATGTTTTACATCTATTACAGGGTATCTTAAACTGAAGCTTGACTTTAAAGCAACCCAACGGAAGTTTCATGTAAGCTTAGTTCTTTCACTCGTAGCTCAGGCTGCGGGGGTGCTAGAGACGGGAGCACGTTGATACGACCTTCCTTGCCGGAGATATGGCCGCATTTTACAATAAACTTCAGTTGGGTCGCTTAAAAACAAATATCGCGAATCGCAATATCTTTCAGAAAAATCTCAATTAGATTATTTCCCCAAATCGTGCAGCCCTATCACCCTGCATGCCTCACAAATAGTTTACGCTTCATGAACCAAGTAAATGAAAATCAAACCCAGTCTCTCAATAATCAAAGGCCGGAGTCAGAAAGGAGACGAGAGCACGTACAAGAAAACTCACTTTGAATGAGGACCAACATCTTTACTTTCTTTTTGACCATGAAGTACAAGGACAGAAGCAATCCTTCAATCTGCATGCTCACAATCTCACGGGTTAAACGACAACAACATATTTGATTGTATAACATGTCTGGTTACAATTCATTTTGGACTTTCCAGATCAGTTTCCTCATAAGAACAAAAACAAATCATTGCCATAAGATTTGCCTAGCAACAGGTGACCAGCAGCTAATATCCCTTCCCCGAACTTTCCCTGCTACAGGAAAACCCCTTTAAGCAAATACATTAACGGAAAAAAAAACCTTTACGACAACAACTATTGATATTTCGTATTTTACAAGTTTTGCCAAGCTAAACATTGTAGTAGGCAGTAATATGTTTGTCTTTAGAACTTACAATGAATGTAAACCTCCTTTTAGTAAACAGAGCTATAGTGTTACAGGCTCCATAAATCACAGACGGATTCAAGTTCATCACACATCCTAGATTTGAGTTTGTGTTGTGTTACTTTCCAGTGGTGTAAAGTAACTAGGTACTCAAGTACTGTTCTTAAGTCAAATGTTGTGGTACAATACTCGAGTATTTCAATATTTTGCTACTTTGTACTTCTACTCCACTAAATGTATTTAATACCTTTAGTTACTTTACAGATTTTGAGTAACTCTTAAATAAGACTTTAGTTACACCTGGAGTAAATTCACAATCTACCCTGCAGTATACAAAGTCATTACAACTAGCTGCACCTTTACCAGCTTTGAGAACACTTTAATGATCAATCATTAAAATCAGAACGTATGATATATATAATTCTGAATACAACAATCTGCATAATGAGTACTTTTACTTTTGGTACTTTACGTGTATTTTGATGCCAATACTTTTGTACTTTTACTTGAGTAACATGTTATTGTAGGACCTTTACTTGTAACAGAGTATTCCTACACTCTGGTACTTCTACTTTAACTTAAGTACAAGATCATCTGAGTACTCCAACCTCTATCCTTTGGTAAACACAGCTATAGTGTTACAGGCTGCAGAAATCACTGACAGATTCAAGTTAACATTTTAGATTTGAGATTGTGTTTTGCCTCTTTCTCAGTTTCAGTTTCCTGTCTTTTGTCCTCTGACAACAGTAGTGTTGACCTGCGCTGTCTCCGAGCTGCTGTCACACACCAGCTGCTGCAACATGAAGCCCCGCGGAGCCGCTGCACACAGTAGCCTGTTGTTCCGGCAAAAATAAATATGTTTTTAAACCGACCGACAGCGGGGTCTCACGCGCACCTGGTTGGATATATCTGCTGTCTCCTTTCAACCTTTGTACACAGTCTGTTAAAACATAAATCCCTACACCCACTCACCCAGCTGAGTATCCGCACGATGGTTTGAGGTTGTCGGATAAACTTGTAGAAGTCGAAGCCTCCTCCCGCGAGCGAAACCCCGTACGCAGTGGCACCGCCCGTGTCCTCCATGTGTCCCGTTCAGCCGCTCACCGTGTGGGTACACCTGTTTGACTGCACAGACTACCAGTTTAACTCAATTTAACTTCTGCAGGGGCTAAGTTATTCTCAGCTCCTATCGTGCTGCTTCACGAAGACAAGTGCCACCTGAGCTGCGCACGCGGATGCGCTGAAAGACTGCGCGAAGGAGAGGCGGAGTTTAGGAGCCAGGAAACTTCCGCCTATGTGATATCAACAAACAACATTATGCAAGTCATTAGTTTTAGAAACTTACTCATAAATGTTGATTTTGTGTTTATGAAAGTTTTCTTTTTTAAATAGGCTAGGCCTATATTTACTTTTGAGATACTGAGTCCTTTTATTTCGAGAAAGTGTCTCAATTATTTGTGATACTACTGTGAAACTAAGTAATTATTGACAAGATAATAAAATAATGTATTTATTAATTATTTTTGAGATACCAATTCATTTAAAAAAAAAAGGTTCTAGTTATATTGAAATATTGAGTCATCATTTTTGAGATAGATATTCTGCAGATACTATGTGATTATTTGGAAACGTTTTTTTTGTTATTTTAGATACTAAGTTGTTCATTTAGATACTAGGTAATTATTTCGAAATTATAAGTCAATTTATAAACGTTCTCGTTGTTTTGAGATACTAAGTCATTATTCTTAGATACTAAGTAGTATACACTTGCTGTGGCAAGTGGCAGTTCTAGACTAATTTTACTCTGGGGCCGTGATGGGGCCAATCATTTAATGGATGGGCACATTTAATGCAGGAAGGAGATTTTAAAATGTTTAGTTTAGAATAAAGTTTTTTTTTAAAAGAGAGAGCACGCTGCAGCAGTGGGGTGGGGGGAGCCTCGCTGCGGAGAAACTGTGGACCTCTGTCGCCGTTCAGCGCAACTTAAATGATGACAAATAAAAAATCCCTGTTAACTTTGGCCCAGGTTACAGCACAGTGACTTAGTATTTTACATAAATTGCATATCATAGATTTATTCTTTTGGAAGAGGGGCCACAGGGGGTCCAAGCTCCGCACTGGCGCTCTAGAACCGCCCTTATTGAAGAGTTTCTTGTTATTTTGAGATACTCGATTTTTTTTTTAAAGATAGTAAGTCAAGTTTTCTTTGTTGCTTAATCCTCTTGTGAAAGTTTGTAATTATAATTATTTATACTAATATGATCCTTTTGAATCACAAGGCTGTTTTTGTGTTATTTTGATTTTAAAACATGTATTTATTTTTCTCCTACTTACAGAAATGGGCTTCAATGTTGACTAGTATCCTTACATTATACCACAATACATCAGCAATAGATAAGTAATTTCTCATACTGAAAATAAACACGATAGAGCAAAGCATTATGAACCAATGTTTATTTAACCAGCACTCTGTTTATAACAGTTTGAACCCTCAGGGCTCATCAACTGGTTCATCCTCCAACGTCTTCTTCTCCTTCTCAATTTGGGGCCATTCATCTACAGAGGCTTCAGATGCCTGTGGGGAAAACAGACAGATGAGCAGATGAGGGTGTCTTTTTTCTTGTTTAAATAACCAGCTGATTCAAGTGGTTGAGAGAAAACCAGACTGATGCAATTCCTCTTGTCTCCGTTTTCAGGCTGTTTAAGTAAGGAAATACCTGTAGAAGAAGTTGTTAACACAGCCTTGGCAAGAATTGCTGGCACAACAACCCAAAAAAAGGATGACGGACAGTATCTATAGTATAGATTATATACTATCGTTTCAGATATGTAGACAAAATGTTGCTAGTATTATAGTCTTCTTCTAGCCAGAGGCTCATGGCTGCAGCGATTTCTTTTTTGTCGTTTCAAGAAACTGCATACCCTGTTGTATCAGTAGAATTACAATGAGCTAAAAGATTACTATGAAATTTGATATAAATCATTTTGATCCCACCTGATCAAATTCAGCACCACTGGCTGTGTTCAATACATCAGCATCCTCATTGTACTCTGACAAATCCTGTTAGGGGAGAAGAGCTCTGTGTCATTATTTATCCAAATGAAAATACAATGTGCCATTATTAAACTGGCTTATGTGAGAGTGAATGATAGGGGAAAGTGAATACGATGAAACAGAAATGCTGACTAACCAGCTCGTCCTCATATGCAGTCATCATTTCCTCCATCTCAAAGCTCAACCTGAGTGGAGTAAGGTGGTAAAATATGTCATACAGGTTAATACATTTGTAAAAGGTGCAGTGCCATAGCAGAAAGTAATGTGATATAAGCTTAACTACATAAGTTGCTGATGCTATCACTGAGGTCAGGGGAAAGTGGCAGTGTGGTTTTTTGGAATATAGACCTTTAAACAACCTGAGGACTAGTGTACATTCCAGTTACACCTAAATGAAACATGATGATTTGTTGGGGACGCGATAAAAAAACAAAAACATGATAACGTTTCTTCGTCTGCCAGCGTCATACCCTTGACATTTGGCATTCGCAGAATCATGTAGCAAAATAATATGAATATGAAAAGATACACTGAACAAACATATAAATGCAACGCTTGCTCCCAGTTTTAATGATCCGACCCTTGTCAATTAACTACAGGGGTACCTCAGGGCTCTGTTCTTGGTCCCCTCTTCTCCTTGTACACAAACTCGCTCGGATCAGTCATTAGCCCGCATGGTTTTTCATACCACTGCTACGCTGACGACACCCAATTCATTCTGTCCTTTCCCCGCTCAGAGACCCAGGTCGTCGCACGCATCTCTGCTTGTCTAGCTGACATCTCTCAGTGGATGTCTACTCATCACCTCAAGCTCAACCTTGACAAGACTGAACTGCTTTTCTTTCCGGGAAATGATTGTCCCACTCTTGACCTAACAATCAACATTGGCCCCTCTGTTGTTTCCCCGACTCAGACTGCAAGGAATCTGGGTAGGCACAC
>NW_011349851.1:47461-47941 GCF_000735185.1 Notothenia coriiceps
CAGCCAATCAACGTGCTGCAGCCAAACTATAAAATGGTTCTCCTCTCTCCTGCAGACAGCTGTGATTTCAGGTGTTCATGCACCTTATCATATGGCATGTGTCAATAAATGTTCAAACTAAATTAATTCTCTCCTGATTGAAACATCATGTGTTGAAATAAACAACTGCAGTGCAAAATAAAAAGTGAATTGCCTAATATTTTTGTTGTGGAATCAATTCATTTCTTTCTTTAAAGGCAAAAACATGAAAAAGCTAAGAAAAAAAACTATTGAATACAATATAGTTGGAGCAACTTAATTTATAAATGGTTGTCAACTTAAAAACGTGTTCACAATGATGGTAATTAAGTACATACAACTTAAAATTCCTTTTAAATCATACGTTAAATCTAGTTGGAACAACTTAATTTTTGGAGTTATCAACTTAAAAACTTGTATCCCGAATGAGGGTAATTAAGTACATACAACTTAAAATTCCTC
>NW_011349851.1:47981-57937 GCF_000735185.1 Notothenia coriiceps
ATTCTCTCCTGATTGTTGAAATAAACAACTGCAGTTCAAAAATAATAAGTGAATTGCCTAATATTTTTGTTATGGAATCAATTAATTTCTTTCTTTAAAGGCAAAAACATGAAAAAGCTAAGAAAAAAAACTATTGAATACAATATATTTGGAGCAACTTAATTTATAAATGGTTGTCAACTTAAAAAAGTGTGTTCACAATGATGGTAATTAAGTACATACAACTTAAAATTCCTTTTAAATCATGTGGTAAAACTAGTCGGAACATCTTAATCTTTTGAGTAATCTACTTCAAAACTTGTGTTTATGCCACCAATTATTAAGTAAGTGTTAATTAAAAACACCTCTGATTGTAGAGGAAAAGCCTTCTCCCCTAACTCAAATAACTTTGTTGCTTCAAGACAATTTCATTAGAAGTTGTCTTAACACAATAAACATCGATGCAAACTGTTGCGTTGATTTTCTTTGTTGAGCCAAGGCATTTGTTTTTAGAGTGTAGCACTTGAAATGTTTTGGCTCTATGAAACCTGATGTACTTATATGATTCTGTTTTCTTCAAGTTTGTACTTTGTTGGTCGAACGCACTTATTGTAAGTCGCTTTGGATAAAAGCGTCAGCTAAATGCAATGTAATGTAATGAGCCTAAATCAAAGATCTAATACTTACGTTCTATGTACACAAAAGGCCTATTTCTTTCAAATATTGTTCACAAATGTGTCTAAATATGTGTTAGTGAGCACTTCTCCTTTGCAGAGAAATCCATCCACCCCACAGGTGTGGCATATCAAGATGCTGATTAGACAGCATGATTATTACACAGGTGTGCCTTAGGCTGGTCACAATAAAAGGCCACTCTAAAATGTGCACTTTTATCACACAGCACAATGCCAGAGATCTCACAAAATATTTTACTTTGCAGAAACTCTAATTGAACATCAAAATGTTGAGCTCGAGTAGGACATGTTTGCTTTTACTCCGGACATTCATAACTTTCCTAATTCTAGAGATATTACCCATAATTCATCCAAATGTTCGCCTATAGGAACGAATGGAGAAACCCTTCAGACTGGAAACATCTTCATGCAACTTCAACTGCTCCTTCATACTTTCACTCAGAAACCTCATTCAAACTTTAAAATGTTACACATCTTTCTGACATTGTTCATATTACAAAAGGATATTCTTTACGTTTTTGTTATTGTATCCCAAAATGTATTCCAAACTCACTGTTGATTCTGTGAGTCTTAACTGTGAACGAGAGGCTTTATTTGGAGCTATTACAAAACCAGTTATGGTTCCTGTTCAGAGTTGTGTACCATGTTAACACAGGATATCATTAGACATCCGTCATTTCACATGTGTGAGCATAAACCCACAAAACCATAGATGAACCGGATTTAACATTATTGTTGATGTTTTGGACCCTTCTATGAAAGTTGTGGTTTTATGGCACCCAGCATGGAAGCAGGGTGTGTTGTTTTTCTTCACATAGCATAGGCCATTGTTTATTTTCAGTTGCTGATGGTTGATGAACTGACGACATGTTATTCTTTCCTGGGGAATAAGAAGCACAGTTCTCTCTTCACAACAGGAAGTGACAGCTTTATGTGAAATCGGGTCATCATTTTTCTTTTTGGGCATGTCTGCTTTTGGTTGAAAGTGACAACTTTGAGAGAGAAAGGAACAGGGAGGGTAGAGGGGAATCTAACTCGAGCCACTGCAGTAACCACTCAGCCTTCATACATTTGGCGCAACACCTACCAGATGAGCTACCAAAGCACTGAGTATTTTGTGTAGGAATTGAACAGAGAAAAAACTCACGGAGTCTTCTCTCCGTACTGCCTTCGCCCTGAAACAAGAGCAAAAAAAAACATGATCTCACAGAAGCAAAGACAAAGTTGGCACATTACCAGATAAAAACATGACAGACACTCACTGTATATCCCTCCAATGCAGCAACAAATGGAGACCAGGACAACCAGGGCTGTGAAACATCCAAAGACAACTGCCACCACCAAGACAGGGAAACGATTTAGCACTGGAGGAGCAGGGAGAAGAAATAAACGTGCAGTTCTCACCTGTTACTCTAATCAATCATTGTATGAACTATACCTTCTTTATCCATGTACAGCCTTTTGCTGCTTATGGTGGTGTCATTGTCAAAGCTGTTGGACACTTCACAATGGTACGTTCCAGCACTGCTCCTCCCAACAGACAGCAGGAGTCTGGACTCTCCTGGATGCTGGTTGACCACATAGTAGAAGCTTCCTCGACCATGCAGGAGGGTATTGTTGAGGAACCACTGGTACCGTGGAAAAGATCCCTTCGCTGCCTTGCAGTAGAACCTCAGGTCAATCACAGCATAGTTTTCTCCAATTTCATAGTCGTAATGCATCGTCACTGGCCCTCCAACCGGGACTGTTGGAGAACAGAGGCGCCATGGATGAACATTAAAAGAAAGTAGTCAGTACCACAGTTTTGTGTCAGCAGTTTCAAACAAATCACATACCCACTTCTAGGGGAATCCATTGACTGTACTCAATCCGGTCTCCATTGTTTGCCTGGCACTGGAGCCATCCCATTGGCCGGTCCAAGACCAATGGGAGCTTAAATGTGGCGTTTCTATCATCAACCGTCGTATTGGCAACCAATTCTGTCCTGTTGTATAGCGAAAAGGTGACAGGTGGAGACCCTTTTGCGGTCTGACAGGCGACCACGGCAGAATAGTTGTGGGAATCTTCCTTTAACACGGTGAAGGAGATGTCAGGGATTGACACAAGGTCTGAGGGAGTAAGATGGAGGAGAATGTTATCTTTCAAAGAGCAATATCATAACTTGAACCTGAGAGATAATAAAAAACAGCTAACCTTTGACTGTGATTACCACTTCAGAGCTGTTGCTGGAGAAGACAACTGTTTCGTTAAAGTGGTTGGTGGCAATACAAATGTAGGAGCCACTGTCTTCAGATGTAGTTCTGAGGGTAACACAGAAATCATTTCAACAGATTTCCTTTTACTCGTTGAGTTATAAATAAGCAGCCTTTATGAAAAAGTATGGGAGAGATGGGAAATGAATCAGAGGCCACAGGAAGTTGCTTAACCAAGGTGCATCTAACATTTTCATGATAACAGAACACCCAGACAACTACCCAGAATCCCCATTACCATAACGTAGCGAAAGCATCACAATCAATAACCACTCTGTGCGGAACTAGTTTGATGTATGTACTAAACGCAGTCACTACACAGTACAGAATAGTTATCCAAATACCAAATAAATAGATAGTAGCTGTAGACAATCTCAATAGGAATACACTGACCTGTAGATCGAGAGATGGTCATCAACAACAACATAGCGGAGACGAGACGGAGAGACAAGCCGACCGTTCAGCAGCCACGTGTAGGAGACATGATTTCCAGCGTGGGGCTTACAGTAAAGATTCAGTCTCTTCCCCTCAAAAAACTCCTCTGGACCTGAACTGACAACAATCTCTGCCTCATTCACCGGTTCTGCAGGAAAGACAGAGCACAAAAAAGGTAAACCCTAAATAATTCTTATTCCAGATATACAATAATATTTCTTAAATGATATATAGTGTCTGAATGTATAGCTAGTTATACTGCTGCTCTAAGAATGTCAGGTAAAAGTCTCAATCAAAAATAATTTGCAGTTAAAGTAATGAAACAATGATATGCTCTCATCATACTCATTAGAGAATTCACCTTGTAGGTTAAATGCATGGAAGGACAACCTGCAGACTGAAGTTTCAGATGAAGATTGGAAAAAGGCTTGCACTGCTGCTTATATCAGGTCTATTAATACGTGACTGAAACTAATACAGTATAAATGGTTGATGCGAACAAATGTGTTGATTAAACCGATACAACAAAAAAATACCATATACATGCACAAAATGCTCAGAATCAAGGGGAACATTAAGGTCTTCTGGGAAGAGGTACAAGGTACAGTAGAGAAGATCTTTTCAAAGCAGATTTGACTGGATCCAAAGTTTTTTCTGTTCAGTTTGTATCCAGAAAAGCATAAATATAGTAAACATGAGCGAACATTTATAAACCTCAGCTTGCTCTACTATGCCAAAACCTGTATTGCATTGTTTTGGAAAAAGGCTCACAGCCAGAGCATCACTCATTGGTTGGGACGGATGCTGTCAGGCCTCCCATTGGAGAAGATATCTTATATTAAGGTCCAGACAGCATGTGTTTGAGAATGTATGGAGGCCCTTCAATGATTATGTAAAGGATCTGAATTTTGTGTTTTCTTTTTATGCATAAGGTTTTCATATGATTTGTTATACGGATGAAGCATGATTTTTTTTATGTCTCTTGTTTTTATTCTTGCTTATGTGTTATAAAAATTTTAATTAAAACATTGTGGGAAAAAAATAATGTCAGTTCAAAGTCTTGATTGGAAACAATTTACAATTAAAGTAAAGAAACAATTATAAATACATACGAACAAAATGCCCAAGCTGAGACGAATAACGCTTAATTAGGTTACTGTAACAGGGAAGCCATTTTGCAACACATGATATATTTCTGGTAATAAAGACACTCACCAAGGACCTTCAGGTACTGAGTGTAGCTGACAGTGGGCTCTATGTCAGAGTTGTTCTGAGCCTTGGCCACACACTCCAGGTTGCCCTCATGGTTAGGTTTAACTACAATGGGGAAGTTTGCAACCACCCCATTCAGGGAGGTGTAAAAGCCCAACTCCTTGCCACGGTCACCCTCCCTGGAAGATGTTGATATTTGTTAGGGATTTGCTATCAATACTTAATGAATATTAATGCCATGGTTAGATATAATATGAACAAAACTCACTTAAATAACTGCAGCAGGATCGTTACATTCTTCGGATAGATTTCCAGTTTACAATGAAAATTAGCAATGCTTTTCACCAAAGCCACTGAAGGGCCCATAAGCTCTGGACGCCCCAGGATTGACTGACCTATCAAAATACAAGATACATTTGAAAGAATGCACAACCACTGTAAAGACTAAATAGAGTCACACATTTGCACTTGTAGTAACTGAGCATACAATAACAATACAACTGACTTACTGCTCTCCTTGCTACAGCAAAACAACCCTGTAGAGAGAGGGAAAACAAATGGTTTTGTAGTCGTATCATTTTAAATGTAATGAAGACCAGTGTGTGGTGAGTAGCTTACCCAGTATGACCACAAATAGGGAAGCAGACATTCTTGAAGAAAACGTATTAATTTGTACCTAAAAAATTATTACGCGTTGATATGCAAGAGGTCTGACAGTTTGGAGTGTGAGTGAAAAAACACACACACACACACACACTTAGAAACATGTGCAAATAGCTGATAGTGCCACACGACACCCCTGCAGTACCCTCCCTCGTACCATCAAAAGAGATAGTCAGTGGTGTTATATTTATATCAAAACAACATACGTCAGAGGCAATATGAAAAGTTAAAGGTGTTATCAACCATAATTGATTTTATTGCTTTGACTGAAAACAAAAAACAAACTTCACTTAAAATTACATTTTTTATTTGTAAACACATGGCAGTATACAGCAATTGTGCTTTAAACATGATCTGTCACTCTTTTTAAATGAATGTTACACCTTTTTAGTCATTACTGTCACCATACCTGCAGAACAATATATAGTTACAGATATTTTTTTTAAAGAAAATACAAAATTAGCATGAAGGGATGACAAATTTAACAAGGGTGATATGATCCTCCTGTGTCATATTGTGGTCTCTACGGTCTAAAACAGAGAGGGAAGAGAGTTATACATTGGACACACTGTGTCTTATGTATTAAAAACAAAATGTCACTTTATTTCAGCATACAGAGATGGTCAATGCAGTTTTATTCGAAGGATCAAGAAGTAATTCAATATTGATTTACAGTGATTGTACCTTAGTGCAATTTTTAAATACTTTGTATTTCTACTCCATTACAATTCAGAGGTAACTCGTGTTTCCTTTTACTCCACTACATTTATTTTGTACCTTTAGTTACTTTGCAGATTTTGATAAATGATGTGAAAAATGTTCAACACTTAAATCAGACTTTAGTTACACCTGGAGTAAATTCAGAAGCTACCCTGCAGTATACAAAGCTACCTTTTCCAGCTGCGATAACACTTTAATTAATCAATAATTATAATCAAAACATATCATATATATTATTCTGAAATGAACCAATCTGCATAATGACTTCTTTTACTTTGGGTACTTTAAGTATATTTTGATGAAAACACTTTTCTACTTTTACTTGAGTAACATTTTGAATGCACAACTTTGACTTGTAACAGGGTATTCCTACACTCTGGTACTTTTACTTTTACTCAAGTACAAACTCTGAGTACTTCTCCCACCTCTGTATAATTTTGAGTTTTTAGGAGAAAATGGACCCGGGAGATCAACTGGAAGTTTAACATTTAAACACTTCGTCCATTTTTCCTATAAAACCTATTAATCATATGTCAGGCATACATATTAAATGATAGAAAACTAAGAGATCTATTTCAAATAAAGAAATACTGGACAATGTGTCATAATTCATTAATTTAAAATTATGTGTTTATGTTAGGTCTGTGTCAGAATGTACCTGATTCTGAACAACCAAGTCTCTGGACAAAGGTCCGTCCTGTTCGCTGGACGTGGATGCAGAGAGAGGAAGTGTGTCAAAACTGGGAGAGAAGTCACAAACATTGTTGAACAGGTTAATAAGAGTTATAGATCAATAAACCTTGTGAGGTCCATTAAGATAAAACGTACCCTATTATAGCAACTTGGTCATGATCTGTAAATAAAAGAAGGATGAAGACACAAAAACAATTAATATAAATGAACTGATTTTTATTTATTTCTCCCTCACACACACAAAACACACAAATACCTTGATTCTGGTCGAACATCTTGTATATGCAGCCCAGGGCAACTGCCAATGTCACAAAATGAAAGCAGCAGAACGCAATGGTGAGGATCTCAATGGTGTTCATGAAAACCTCTATGGAAGAGAAGGGACAAGGTCACTGAAGTATAACAAACTGCAGGGCAGCATGTAAGACATTTAAATACATAATATGGGATTTTTACGTGATGGTGTTTCAGTGGAAGATGTTGCTTCAGGCATGCAGTTGAGGATCCTGCCTGATCAAGAGTAAAAAATGGTGATGTGGTACACTAACTAGTGCAGAAATCCCACACAAAGAGGACATTTTACAAAGGCACGTGTGACATGTTAGAAAAAACATTTAGCAAGATTAGGTGTTTTGGCAATTTGGCAACCATAAAGTAAAGCAGTTCGCTTACATCACTGGCGTTAAGATTGACGAGATGAACTAGCTAAACACAGCAACGCATCAAGCAAGTGCAACAACAGAGGACATAGCAAGGCAGCTCATTTTACTTACGAGTTTAAAGAAACAAGACCATCTTGGCTTCTATCTCAAATCATTTTATCTCGCAAAGCTATTTCCAACAACTTCAAGCCAGTAGGATATTTACTAACTCAAGTCACACAAGTAAAAAGTTACGCAAAAAGAGTCATACCACTGCGAACCATAAGTATGCTAATTATGTAGCTGGAGCTAGCAGCTGGTTAGCTTAAAGACGGAGGCAAACAGCTAACCTGGCTATACCAAAGGTCATAAACTTCAGCTGCTGGTACCTCTAATATGTTGTCTCGTTAGTTTAACCTGAACAAAGAATTCAAACGATTTCAATTATTCTCTTCTCCACTTTTTGACGACCTCATAGTGACTCCACTATGTCACCTTGCCAAGACAGACCAGTATAGCCGTTTTGATGAGCTATTTGTTCCCCCTTGTTTCCAGTCTTTTTGCTGAGATAAGCTAATGGACTGCTGGAGGCATATTTACCAGACAAACATGAGGATGATATCAATCCAATCATCCGAAACAGTCTCACGGCATATCGCGTTGATTATCATGTTATAGTCACGAAATTAATCTATTGATTCGTGTTCACCAACACGATTTCGCCATTTTTTTCGTGTCACACAGAACGATTTTAAAAGCTACGTAAATAATAACAAATTATTAGAAGGAAAAACAGATTACAAAAAATACAGATTTCAGTACTCTGACAGAACGATTTTAGAAGCAATGTATTTCTATTGTTAGTATGTTTCGTGCCTGCACCAAATAATAACAACTTAAAAAGGAAAAAAAGATGACAAAAAAATACAGATTTCAGTATTCTGAGGATCTGAGCCTCATTTATTTTCCTTTTTTTGCGGAAGACAAAAAAAATCTGACATTATACAATTTAAAATAAAAGGGATAGGGTTAGGCTTATGGTAAGATATTGAGTAAGAAAATGTTTTTATGAACCACACACACAGCTTCTGGTATTCCAAGACCCGACCGTACCAAAATACGTGGTGCAGGCACGAAACATACTAACATACCAATAGAAATACATTGCTTTTAAAATGGAAAAATCGAAAAAATGCGAAAATCGTGTTGGTGAACACGAATCAATAGATTAAATAAATGTTGTGACTATAACACGAAATGCCGTAAGACTGGGTTGAATCATCATGTAATAAAGATAACCACACTTCCCAAAATGTCAAACCATTTCTTGATTATACATTTTTTGGACACCAAGATTTTTCGCACACTTAGTCTAGATCTATTTTTTTTACCTGTGACTTGGACCTGCACGGCCTCACTCTCCAGCCAGTGCCCTGAGTCATTGTAGCTGTCCCTGGCCCTGCAGCGGTAATACCCAGACTCCTCTGGTCCAACCTTAGGCAGAACGAGGATCCGTCTATGGTCAGTTAGGGCATAGTGAGGCGGGTCGGGCTGAATATGGGAGTCCCTGTGAGTCTCAGGGGGGAGGACAGAGTCGTTCAAGAGCCAGGAGTATTCAGGGAAAGTTCCTCTGCTGACTCCACAGCTCAGCCTGGCAGCGGTCAGTTTGGAGTCAGCTCTGTAGAGATATTCAACCTCGACTTTCACAGCACCTCCGACTGGGACTGGACAAGCAAGGGGAGGGAAACAACGTAAATATTAAAAAGACCAAAAAGGGTAGGCCATCACAGAGAGACACATTTCTTTGACATGTCGGTGTAGCTCATACCCACTTCCAGAGTCAGAGGCTCACTCATCAGCTTCTGCACCTCAGTGTTCACCAGACATCGAACAGTGCCCATGTCCAGCCCCAGCACCACAGCGACGGAGAACCACGCAGCAAGGGATTCAGTAGCTGTGACTGATCCCACTTCTTTGTCATCCAGTAGAAGAGAGATGTTGACCGGAGGACTCCCTCTTGTTGACCAGCAGGTCACGTTGCCACTGAGACTGGCTCCCGGATTTGAGATGGAGAAAGAGATCCTTGGTTTTGAAACATAGACTGGTGGAGAGGAGAATATACAATACATGTTAGGCTGCAGTGAAACTAAACTAAACAGAATATCAAGCAGGTATTCTTTTAATATACTTTTGTTGATGTATACCTTTGACTGTCACTTTGACCTCAAAGCTGCTTGAGAACCTCCTGGTGTCCTGCACAATGGACCAAGCCATGCAAGAGTAGTACCCAGCATGCTCTGGAGTCACCTTCCCCATCACTAGCTTGTTCCCAGTGTGGTGAAAGAGAGGAGAGGTTGAAGAAGTTACTTCCTTTCTGTTGAAAAACCAGGTGTAGGAGAGGTGGGAGCCCTTTGTGGCGCTGCAGCTCAGTTCAATACAGGAGCCCTCGTAGGCGACTGGGGGATACGGTTCAGAGGTCACTCTGGTGTTTGATGCTGGAGCTGGAAGTTTGGGAATGATTGATGGTAGGGGAGGAGAGGAAAGGTTCAAGTTTTTAAATGATTTTTTCCGATAAAATAACCGTGATATTGAAGGATATTGAATAGTTTTTAACTGTATGCTGTATTTAAAATATTGGCACTGTGTAGCTGTCTGACTGCAAGGAA
>NW_011349852.1:0-2383 GCF_000735185.1 Notothenia coriiceps
ATTATTAACCAATTTATTGAAAACAATTTATTGAAAACAATTCTTGAATTAGGCTATTTATATATCTGAGTAATCACTGTGTGGGATCAGCGGAACAAATCAAATCAGGCTGTCCATGGTGCTGAAACATTTTGGGTTCAGAATGAAGGTGGATGTTCATGCTGCCATTAAAAGTGCAATTCTTGAAACAGCTCTCCATGAACTCCATGCCAGACTTTTTTGCAGGTGGTGCTGTGGTGTTCACGGGTAGGACTACGTTATAGGCAGGGCTGCACATAACTGGTGCGCAGGTGCTTTACTCAACATCCTGTGTTATAGAATGTTGAGTAAAGCTGCTCCGGAGCATACTACGTCATTGAGTCCCGCCGAAGGACTGTTCCAATGTCCAGCATACTTGGAATTCTACCGAGGCCAACGTACTTCGTAGCGAGACATTTCGAGGCTGCACATGTGTAGACTCCGCGGCCTTAAAATCCCCACAATGCTTTGCGCACGGACCAATATCCCCAAATCTGTGGGGGAAAATGTAAGGCGGGGCCTCTCATATGACGCACACCTGCTCGCCTGTGCCACTCTTTGTTTTCCGAATGCCAGGAAGTATTCTGGCCTCGCTTCTGAAGCAAGACGCTCGGCAGACATGTGCTACCAAGCAAGCGTGCTCGCGATTGAGAAACACCCAGTTTATCTTTGTGAGTTTCAGCTCTAATTGAGCTCCTTCCTGCTGGTTTTAGTCTCTTAAACGCACCTTAGGTTCACCTCTGTGGATTAAGCAACACTTCTCTTATTTTTAGCTTGCATGGATCTGTTTTAAATCCATTACTCGAGTTGATCTTCAGATGAACTTTGCTGTATTTGCATACCCAGCACTCCTGCCAACATTAGCGCTCTTGAACGTGCACAGAGTTGATCCCACCTGGATTGCTTTCTACTTCTAACATATTTAAAAGCTGCCCTCTTGAACGCTGCCCGTGTGGAGGTTTTCATTTTGAGAGAGGTCCACCTGAAACACTTCTGTTGTTGAACGCAGCCTGTTGACACCTCTGCAACTCTCTCTGATCTGAAGCTGTGGAGCTGGGAAACGCTGCATTTTGTACCGCAGAGATCTGACTTTATATCTTCCTGTCTTTCTTAACACCAGTCATTCGTGTTGGAGGTAGCATGAGTTTATGCAACACCTCTGAGACTGTTTATCTTTGTGAGTTTCAGCTCTTATGGAGCTGCTGGTTTTAGTCTCTTAAACGCACCTTAGGTTCACCTCTGTTGATTCAGCAACACTTCTCTTATTGGTAGCTTGCATGAATCAGTTTTACATCCATTACTCTTGTTGAACTTCAGCTGACCTTTCCTGCATTGGCGTACCCAACATTAGCGCCCTTGACCGTGAGTTGATCCGACCTGGATTGCTTTTCTATTTGTAACGTTTTTTAAAGGCTGCGTTTGGAGAGAGGTCCACCTGAAACAGGTTGAAAGCGTCTCTGTTGTTGAACACAGCCTGTGTGGGAGGCTGCGTGCTGATTGGCTGCTCGGGTCGAGGCACATCACGGAGGATTAGCTCTTATTAGAGATGAGTGCGGCCCATAATGCACCACAGGTGGCGGGCACAGCGCCGGCCAGCGTTTGGCTCACTGTTGAAGTGGATCGAGGGCCAATTATCAACAGATTCACACAAGAAGCACCGTGTGTGGGCGAGGAAGCGAGGAGAGGAGGAAACGAGGGGGGGGTCGCACTGAGCAGAGACTCTAAAACATGGGGGGTCGCTTACTGTCAGCACAATTAATCTGCTGCTCTGATATCAAACCCTGGCATTGTGTCTAATAATGGATATCAGAAAATGCATTGTTGGAGTTGAATCCTCCACCAGCTTCTATTCAGGATTTAGTTTCTTCACTCTTTTGTTATTTCGTTTTGACTTTTTCTATTTTCCTCCATTTCCCCCAAGACACATTACAACAACTTTAGATTTCCAAGCTTTGCAAACAGCTGATTAGCACGAATGCTAACTTAACATTGCAATCCTCATTGACAAGCTAGCGCGATTAGCACAGGCATTGTTCTTAAAAGCTAAAGCTTACAGACATATGCTTCAGAGAAGATGAAATGACTGCTCAATACTTTTCTAGAACAGAGAAAACTATGGAAAGACAATATGGACAAACTCTCTTAAAGGTGTGTCCCCTCTTCTCCATGTCTCTTCTACATCAACATGTGTCCCCTCTTCTTCATGTCTCTTCTACATCAACATGTGTCCCCTCTTCTTCATGTCTCTTCTACATCAACATGTGTCCCCTCTTCTCCATGTCTCTTCTACATCAACATGTGTCCCCTCTTCTCCATGTCTCTTCTACATCAACATGTGTCCCCTCTTCTCCTCATGTCTCTTCTA
>NW_011349853.1:0-3302 GCF_000735185.1 Notothenia coriiceps
GGTTTCTACACTTATTTGAACATGTATGTATTTATTTCCAAAAATGATTGAAAAAAATTGGGTAAAAAAAAAAAAAATTGAAAATGTTTTTGAAAAATAATTTTTTACCCAATTTTTTTTTTTATAGGATATGTACAACCGTTTTTTGGGGGGTCGAATATTCGAATATATATTTGCTTTCAAATTCCCATCCCTAGCCCACCATTGAGTGCTTCTGAAAAGAAACTAAAAAAACATATTAGAAATTCTGGAATGACCCAATAGCAGGGGTAAATGTTTTTAATGAACATTGATTGACAGTTCTTGGACTTATTCCTTGAAAAGTCCCTGGTTCATATTGCACTAGACTTACTGGATGAAAGACTTCACGTCTATACCCGTTACCAATATCAACGACTCCATTTTGCTTAACTCTAATAATATACAACATTTAACACTCACCAATCTCTGAAGAACTGCTTTCCATTTTTTGGCTGTTTCTAAAGACAGTGAAAGAAGGTTTAAGATTGTCATATCATAATTTGTGTATTGAATCAATGCACACTATACCAAAGAACACTCTTACCACAAGACTAGAGCACTCATTGTTGATCATGTAACATTCTTTTAGTGGGTCTGTTGGTGACAAAGAAGCATTAGTGTACACAAATTGTAATTCAAATGTGGTATGCATTTACGCTCAGTATATCACGGCTAAGAACCAATCAGATTGCTTGATTTGACTTGTCCGTTTTATAATGAGTGTTTACTATTGATTGGTTCTGTAAGGCGTGGCTGTGGCCGTCAATACCAGAAAATAAAGGGAACGTTTTCGACATTGAAGGCTCGTGATCTGTGATCTTATATAGCAGTGAACGTTACAATATGAACAGGCTCGTGCTTGGCCCACTGGTATTGTTTGTTTATTTATTTTGAAAATTAACTAGCAACGCCATGCTGTCATATAGCAACTGCTAAACTACTGCAGCAAACAAATCCTGGCGCCGCCCATGAACATCTGTGTCTATTCTGGTTTTAAATCAATATAACAAAGAGTCTCTTGTATAAATTAAAGCAAAGAGGTATTCCACAAGAGAATAGGGCTCAGTGTCTTGCTAGAAATAAAGGCTAATGGGTTGTAGAGGCTATAATGTGTTTTGACTAAATGTTCTGCATGTTAACTATCCAATCCAGTTAGACAACTATCGACACATTTACGGAAGTACTGGTATCTCCGAAAATCTGTATAAATGTTTGTGTACACCTATAAGCATTAAAAACTGCGTGCAGAGGAAATCAACTTGCCCTAATGACTCATATAGGTTTTCCATGTTTCAGATCAGGCAAACGTTTAGATCCTTGGATTTGGTTTAAATGTATTTTATAATTTATAAAAGAGTTTGACATTAAAAGGAATTCACAAACATATGTTTGTTTGTTTTAGCTGACAGTTCTCCAGCTGGAGGTCTTCAGATAAAGGTTTTAGACGCAGTCGTAATCCCAGAGGATAGAGACACAATTTGGTACCCATTTACTGTAACCCAACAAATTATTTTGGCGGGGGTTCTGAGGGAATGTCTCCAGACTGGAGCAGTGTAAACCAGTAGGCCTCGGAGGGGAACATCCAAAGTAAACAGTTTCATCGAGAAAACAAACAACCTCAATCATATTTGAGCGAGACCGGCAAATATTTAATCCATTCACTGTTTACTAACAAAATCCGCTTCAGTCAGGGCTCCAGACATTCTCCGATCATGGATTCTGCTTTGGTTTATTTTCTAATCCAAGAACCAGGCTTATTTTAAGCAAGTGATAGCCCCATATTGTCTTGTCATTTTCAACATTCAGAATTTATTAGGGTGAAAAGTTTGGCGAGTTTGGGGTGAAAGCAGTTCAGTTTTTGGGACTTGGTTTAGGAACCAAAGAGTCCCCAGTTCAAGTCCCGATCAGACCAAGAACAGAACGTGGACTGGTATCCACAAATGTCCTAATCTGGTACAAAAGTACATTTGATCTAATAATCTATTATACTCTAATCTGAAGAGATGCCAGTTTGCCCAGTCGCTCCCTGGCATCAAAACATGGCAGCCCCTTTGTGCACGTATGCATTTCAGACCTAATTTGTGTAGGTCCTGTGCATGTGTGTATTTGTACTGTGTTTGAGTGGAAACTGAATTATCTGATAAAAAAATGATGTCTTCTTTTCTTTAATCCAAAATATCTTATTTTTCTGTTTCAACTTTGACCTCAGAAGAAGTTAATATTAATATATTAGTTCAATATGTAAGATAACAGACTTTTTTTTAATGAAGACTGTGTATCATAATATAAATGATACACAGTCTTTTCACATTTTATTGAACAAACTGTTCCCCTTCACTCAGAACTGATGGACAAAAGTATAGGATTGACAGATAATTTACAAAAATTCAACTTAAAAACCTTGAATACGTTTTAAATCAGACTAGAGATTGGATACTTACTGAAATAACAATTAGTTTGTCAAATGATTATTAAGAAATACACTTTTAAAGAACAATCCCTAAATAAAAGGTTACATTCATTGTTGTTGAAAGTGCTATGCTGATCAACACATTTTACCCTAACCCAGGGGTCGGCAACCCGCGGCCCTCGAGCCGCATGCGGCCCTTTAAGCCCTCTGCTCTGGCTCCCTTGAGCTTAGACAAAAGTAAGAAGGAAATAAAATAAAAGTATTTATAGGACTATTTATATTTTGTTGCACGGTTGAAAATGTTTCGTATCTTGTTTTTTGAGGTGATACTGTGACACATAAATAAAAAACAAAACGGTTTTAATTAGGTCAACTAAAATGCGTCAAATCCTGCTACGGTCCCGCGCGAGCGCCTTTTCTTGGAGGCGAATAACCTGACCCCCGGCTCGATGAACGAACTATGGATAAATCAAAGAAAAGTATCGGAGGAACACAGGATTTAATTCTGCGTGGACAGAGTTCTGTTTCACAGCAAACGATGCTGGTTTACCGGTATGTTTGATATGTAGAGAGAAGTTGTCAACGGTGCTGCTGCAGCCTTTACGTATCGAGGAACAACACGGGAGAGGAAGACAGCTGACGATCTTCAGTCATAATTCAATGGGGTATGTCATTTATTTCAGAAAACACTTTTTGTTATTTACCATGGAATGCTCTTAATGTCCCGATAGCAATGAATATATTACATGCTTTGACAATAAATACTTACAAAAATGTATCGCTGGAAGCTGTAGCGCTGTAAAAAGCACGACCAATAATTTGAGCCGGCCCGGCTAAAATAACTGGATGGCCTACCTGCCTGTCAGCCTTC
>NW_011349854.1:0-9539 GCF_000735185.1 Notothenia coriiceps
TTTCAACATGTTCATTAATAAGAAACATTTTTAACCTTCTTAGCGATCCGTTCATATTCGAAGGCGATCTCTCTCCGCTGCTCCGTGCTGCGTCTCGTCAGGATGTCGATCACGGTCTGCTCATCCACTCCTGCAGACAGAGGACTCTTTAAAGTAGAGACACTACATACTGATATACACCTGAACATCAGCAGGAGAGGACTCTTTAAAGTAGAGACACTACATACTGATATACACCTGAACATCAGCAGGAGAGGACTCTTTAAAGTAGAGACACTACATACTGATATATAACTGAACATCAGCAGGAGAGGACTTTTTAAAGTAGAGACACTACATACTGATATACACCTGAACATCAGCAGAAGAGGACTCTTTAAAGTAGAGCCACTACATACTGATATACACCTGAACATCAGCAGGAGAGGACTCTTTAAAGTAGAGACACTACATACTGATATACACCTGAACATTAGCAGGAGAGGACTCTTTAAAGTAGAGACACTACATACTGATATACACCTGAACATTAGCAGGAGAGGACTCTTTAAAGTAGAGACACTACATACTGATATACACCTGAACATCAGCAGGAGAGGACTCTTTAAAGTAGAGCCACTACATACTGATATACACCTGAACATCAGCAGGAGAGGACTCTTTAAAGTAGAGACACTACATACTGATATACACCTGAACATCAGCAGAAGAGGACTCTTTAAAGTAGAGCCACTACAGAGGGGGGTTTGAATGAGTTGAAATCCTCCGTTCAGCTGATTTCCCCCAAAAGGTTGTGTTTGCTTTCTTCTCGTGGGGATTAGCATCAGCAAACACCTTCCTCCCTGAAACAACATTCTCAGGATCATTTGCTGCACAGGTGTCGACTCTAACGCGCCAGAGCTGTTTGTCTTCCCTCTTTCTCTGCTTAATGCCAGGTTTAGAAAGGAGTCCCAAATGGCTGCAGTCTTTTTTTCAAACCGTTTTCAAGCAACAAATGCTCAATGTTCTCTGTTTCCAGATTCTACATCAATAGATTAAGCGTCTCTCAGTTTAAGAAGTTTAAAAGCATATACTATATTTAAATAACACCTGTTTATCCACCTTTCCACTCATGTGGAGAAGGCGTTGAATCTGCATTTAGACGGACAGGAAAATAACATTTAGGTAAGAAAATATATATACTCTTTAGTTGTCCTGCATCTATTCCCAGAAACACGACAGACTTCTCATCAATAGTTTAGCTTTTTGGAAAGGGGTTCGTTTTGCCAAAAAAGACAAGGATATGATGTTGGATTTGAAAAAGGACTGTGATGTAAAATGCACATACTGTTCTGATTGCAAAACAAACGTTTAAGAATATTAAATAAATACATATTTGCTGTTTCCGTGTGAATTAAATGTGAGAATCCGGTGCTTTCCTCTGTTTTAGACTTAGACATTAAATATTTAAATTTGACTACTTTTCGGGCCAGAGCAGACGTTTTAATGTGTTTCTGCAGATCCACTCTTTGTTTACGGACAAAAGCGAAGTGGCCCGCCTTCATCGAAAAACAGATAATGTGCTTTTGAGCCAGGCATCACACCTCCAGACGTCCACAAGTGGTTAAAAGTGCATCTTAATAAAATATGAATAGACGGCATGCTGAGTTCTCTTGGCAGTAATCAGGTTTGATCAATTTGATATGAGACTGTATTCAAGCCATGAAATCCACATAACTGCTGATTATTGATCAGAAATGTGGTGAAATGCACCAAATGTACTCAAGTACTGCAGTAAAGACATACTAGTACTCGGATATACTTCTATCCGGTACATTTTGTAGGCAAATATCTCACTTTTATACATTTAATTAACACTTAAAGTGACTTTATACTTTACTACTTGGGGAAAACCCGTTCTGCATAATGAGTACTTTTAGTTTCGAGGTATTTGATCAGAAATATTTGATCATTTCTTCCATGTTGCCGAGTCCTTTGCACACATTCATCTAACCAGGAAGATTTGATGTATCACAACATCGAAATGCTCTTTGAGTAGTACTTTAAGTAAGACCATCGTATTTCTACTTTTACTCAAGTATCTGAGTACTTCTTCCACATCTGGCAACAATATCGAGGTATTTAAAAAATATATATATTCAACTCATCCAAAGCCCTTTGCACCCTCATGTCTCTTCTCAGTAAAGTACTCATAAAAAAACAGAACTATGCATTAAGTACATTAAATCGACACAAATCTGATATATTACAACACTGAAATACTCCTTAGGACTTTTACTTGCAATAGAGTATTT
Source organism: Notothenia coriiceps (assembly GCF_000735185.1). Taxonomy (NCBI): domain Eukaryota; kingdom Metazoa; phylum Chordata; class Actinopteri; order Perciformes; family Nototheniidae; genus Notothenia; species Notothenia coriiceps. Next base: position 2,295 of record NW_011349854.1, read on the forward strand.
CAATTCTACTATGTCTCTGCTTTTACTGTGTACTTCTTCCACCTCTACCTTATAGATATGTCCTGTTCCTCTGCACACTCCTCTCTCTTCTCTTATGGAGTACACACTGAAAAGCTGATCATAAATAACTGTATTTCACATCAAATATCAGGTTCAACTTAACATTAATGCTTCCAACTATAACCTAATCCAGTTATGTTAAACATGCGGATTCAATACATTCAATGAAAGTCAACATTTCACTGTTTTCAAATGTAATGAGATGAGCATTTATACTTTAATGTCTGAATAACTCGTAACAGAACAATAACGACATGGAGGTCTCAGTGTTCCTCCGTGACAGAGAGTAGCTTGTGTGAGACATGATAAGAGTTAGTTTATCCATAAGGTTTGAAAATCGGCTGATTCGATTCCACAAAGTGAAGGACTTCAATATATTTGGTTCGAATGGATTTTTACTCCAACAATCAACTGACACATGATATATTTTAGAGTTCAATCAATGTGTATTCACCTGTAATGCTATAGTTTAAAAAAGTCACTTTTATGCACCAGCAATAACAATGGCCTGTTTGAGGTGAATATATCAGCTCTTTTCGTCCTTAGCTCAGCTAAATGTAATATAAATACATTTCTTTGTGGACATCTGACACAGCTAATGGAGATAACCCTCTTTCCAAACAGCCATTGGATAAAAGACACATTTTAAACGAGTGACTGTCAATCAAATACAGGACATCTTCTCAATGTGTGGGACAAATGAGGACAAAGCAGGACACTTTAATACCATCACTCTGCTGCTAATTTATAACTATTACTAATACTTTTAAATACTGGCACTGGATGTGTATTTTGTAAATGGTTTAATTTGTTTATATCTTTAATATCTGCTTTTTAAGTAATATTTGGTACACGTGGGTTATCTGTCGCCACTTTTTTTGTTTTGTTTAGACTCTCTTAATAACCCTAACCCCTAGGATACATGTTTGTTGTTTTGACAACATCGAAATGCTCTTTGCTATTTGAAAGTATTTAAAGACTGCAGTATTTCTACTTTTACTTAAGTCAAGTATCCGAGTACTTCTTCCACACCTGTCAACCGTTACGCAAATGTTACCTGTGGGGTTAATAAAGTTAATGTTACCTGTGGGGTTTGGGCTCTCGGTCGCGTTGGGCTGCGTCATCGCGATGCACACGTCGTCCTGCGGGAACTTGTCGCACGCGAGCATCTCGGGCCACGGGAACCCAAAAGACTCCATGATGGGGGTGCAGCCATCGCGCACCGCCTCGCACAGCCAGCGGCACGGGAAGATGGGGCGCTCGAGGCACACGGGCGCGAACAGCGAGCACAGGAACACCTGCGTGCCCGGGTGGCAGCTCTTGTGCACGAGCGGCACCCAGCTGCTCGCCTGCTGCTTCACCTCTGCCATGGTCTCGTGCTCCAGCAGGTTGGGCAGCAGCATCTGATCGTAGCCCACCGCGTGGCACAGCCGCAGGTCCTGCGGGATGTCCACGCACTGCGGGGCCTTCCCGTAGCCGCGCGAGTACGCGTCAGACTTCCAGGAGAGGTACTCGTACTCTGACGCGCTGCACGAGACCGACAGGAGAACCAGGGTGAGCGCGAGCCGCTCCATCCTGCAGCGCGACGTCATGGCTTCAGAGAGGACACTGAAGGGAGGAATCAGCGCAGGAAAGAAGAAAAAGGAGAAACAAATGCTGGGTGTCCTGCTATGCGGAAAGTCAGTCTGAAGCACGAGGGAATAAATCAACTCAGAGAAAAAAGAGTCAAAACTTCATGGAGGAAAAAAGTGTGTTTTTCTGCTCTGCGTAAAGTCCACCGGCTCCTTCCGCTGCTGCTGCGCGTCTGACTGCTCCGGCTCTGAGAGGAGGGTGAAGTAGATCCTCTGAGAGTGTGTGTGTCGGGGTGGGTGTGTGTGTGTGTGTGTGTGTGTGTGTGTGTGTGTGTGTGTGCGTGCGTGCGTGTGTGTGTTTTCCTTTCCACCCTCAGTTCCTGTGTATATCCACTGGTGTGTGGGTGTGTTCTTATTATAGTGTGAACATCCAATTGCTCTCCTGTGTGCACGCTGTCCCAAAGTGTGTGTGCATTTGAAGGTGACATCATGGTCTGCTTCTGACTTCTATCTAGGTGTGTGTTCATGTACACAAATGATAACTAATTAATCTCTATGTGTTTATGTCTGTTTTCCAGACTGAGGAAGCTTTTGTGGAGGAGCTCCTTATTGCCGAGGAGCCAATTGCTGAGGTCAGTCCAGATGTTCATCTGTTTAAGATTAAAGTTGATTTTCTTTCCTTAAAAGCTAAGATGATGCAAATATAAGAATATGTAGAATTTTTAGGCCAGCACCATGAGGCAGAGTCTGGATGATTTCAGTACTCTGATACAATAAGTGTACCTTTCCCAGATGATGCCTTCAATGTAGACTAACGCTTTTAATAACTTTTGATCTTAAAGGTCTTAAGAAGGTACAGACCAAATTCTGAGTCGATCAGATGAAAACCTTAGGAGGAGTTTATTTAAAAATGGCACGTGGAACTGGAAAAAGTGTCCAAAAGTTGCAAATTAAATTCAAAATGTCCGGCTTCCTGTTGGGTTTACAATATACGTCCAATAGGCTTTTTTGTGCGTCTCACCATGTTACATATGCCTACCAAATTCCAGACTTGTAGGTGAAAGCACAACGAGGGGCTGCTTCTTAACAAATGTGTAAGAGGAGATATAGAGCCATTTAGCTTGCACTGATAACGATACTCTTAAAATATCAACCTCTTCACCAGTCCTGATACAATCGCAAAATAACCTACATGCCTTTTAGATGCCATTAAGATCTCAGCAGTTACATTGATGTGTAAAATGTAACCATAATTGATAGAAACTGTGACAAAAAACACAAAAGAAATACCCAATTATGAACTAAAATCATCTTTTCAAACCCTCAAAGCTCTGTCCTGTGTATGCCGTCGTTACACTGATTGTTTTGGGGAAAATAAATACTTTAGCTCTCATTGGATTTAGATTTGGCATCAGTGAAGTGTTTCTGATCCAAGCAGCTGCTCAGAGAGATGATCTGATCTGTGAGAAAATGTTTTAAACTCTGCGGTCAAAGAAGCTTTAGTTGTTTGTTTTTCGTGACAGTTAATAAGCTAAGGAAACTCATTAACTTTGACGCGATCCAAACAATCAAACAAATGTCTCTCAGAGGGGCGTGGCAGTTGTTGCCTTATTATGAGAGACTAACTCCCTTCACTTGTGTATAGCCTGTTGTCAACAATACCAAACTACCCAAATGTGCCCGTATAAAACCGTTGGAGTGAACATTCATGGGAACTTTTTATTGCTTCTTGCTCCAGAGGTCCGGCGGGACCCAAAATCCCACAGCTGTTAATTTTAGCCGGTCAGGAAGCCATTACGTTATTCTTGTCTTGACCACATGTGGACCCAGCTGCTTGTTATTGCTGGATATTATGGTCCGTTTGGACTTCAGGGAGGAACCTTCTTTAGTGGTGACGTTTTTTTAGGAAAACCAGGGATATTTAAGCGGTGTGGTTTAAAGTGGACGTCGTGAAGAAATAGACCTGAAGACTGGAAACCAACTGCAGGGAAAATTATAAATGGCAAAAGTACACACATCCTTTTCTCAAGTAGAAGTACAGATATTCATGTTTTAAAATACTCTGGTGAAAGTAGAAGTACTGACTAAACTTCTTTACTCAAGTCAAAGTAAAGAGGCTTTGAAATGTACTTCAGTAAAAAGTACCCATAACTAGCAGCTGTTTTAAAGAGTACCTGAACTCCCTTTATATTAATAGAACAATAATGTCATTGTTAGCTAATGAATGTTTCCATGCTGAAAAAGAAAAATGTACTTAAGTATAGTAAAGAGGTATTTGTACTATTTGTAAAGTCTGACCTCTGACCTCTCTTGTTCCCCAGGAGCCTGAGGTCGGGGCCAACCCAGTTCAGGTTGAGATCGAAGAGTTTGATGAGGCCATCGACATTTTTGAGGAGGAACAGGCTTTTGCTGATAGTAAGTTGTCAAAAAACGTTCTTACACACACACACACACACACACACACACACACACACACACACACACACACACACACACACACACACACACACACACACACACACACACACACACACCATTGCATCGACTTACAATTCCCTGGAGATTTTTTTTTTTGTAATTCAAATATTGTCACATTATACATGGCAATAACATGTTGGTTACAACAACAGAAGCAATGTAACAATAGGCCAGCAAGGCAATACAAAATAAGAATAAAATAAAAGGCTATAGGGATATGTCCCATAGGGCATACTCAAAACAAAAATCATTTGACTGGAACAATAATTAATAGATACATATATCTTCAAGAATATAATAACATGCCCTATGGGACATATCCCTATAGCCTTTTATTTTATTCTTATTTTGTATTGCCTTGCTGGCCTATTGTTACATTGCTTCTGTTGTTGTAACCAACATNTGTTGTGTGTGTGTGTGTGTGTGTGTGTGTGTGTGTGTGTGTGTGTGTGTGTGTGTGTGTGTGTGTGTGTGTGTGTGTTCAGTTTGAACAGTGAAAGAAATGCAGCCTGCGTGTCTGTACAGATACAGCAGACAGTGTGAGGATCCGCCTATTAATCACAGCAAGGCAAAGAGTCGAGACACTGAACACACACACACACACACACACACACACACACACGCGCCGCCTTTATACGTTCTGCACCTTTCACATATCATCTAAAATGTCTGAGTGTTGAGTCAGGGCTTTGAGGAAACCTTAACTTTGGGGGAAAATCTGAAATGCTGGAAGGAAGGAAACTCACATTTGCAGGGTCCGGTGTAGTCGAGGTGCAGCTTGTGGCCCTTCTTGGTTCCCTCCAGAGCGCATTTGGTGGCGGAGAAGTGGCAAGAGGATTCGTAGGTGACATTGTTGGTGCCGCAAACCTTCAGAAGGACGGGAAACAATGAGTTTAAACGGTATTCCTTCACAGTTACATAACAAAAGACGTAATCAGATTACTGTTATATCTAAAAATGCTGGATTACTAGCAGGATTACAGTGTTAGTAAAACCCTCAGAAGAGCAGATAGTGTTTGTTGTAAAGGATCAGATGTTCTCTCTTCTCTGTCAGCTGTTCTGTTCTGTAGGATAATATTTTATATCAGAAATCGCTGCATCCATTTCCAACTTTTTTTCACCATCTATTTCAAGTTTAAACCTGAGTTTAATAATATCAATGATAATAATAATAATATATTTTATTTACGGCGGCTTTCATGACACCCAAGGACACCGTGCAATTTGTTAAATATTCTAAGAGGTAAAAGCAACAGAACACGATAAAAACACAAACATACCATCATGGAGAAGACAATGGAAGTGGACACAAACGATAGGGACAGGTTTTCAGGCGAAACAGATGATAGGGTTAAAGATAGGTTGAAGAGAATTTTTCAGGACTCACATGCTCGTACTCTCCATCGGAGGCGGGGCAGGAGGATGGATCCTGGCACACACACATGGGGGTGTTATCCTCATCGACCTCACACACTTTGCCCTTCTTGCAGTGGTGATCCAGGCAAGGATCTGTGAGAAAAAATAGAAGTTAAGTTATTTCTCAGGAAACGGTTTCCGTGTGACCCAATGCAGACCGACACTTTCCAGTCCTGCAGTGCCGTGTGCAGAGAAAACTCAAATGAAATCATTCACAGAGAGATGAAATATTGAATTGACTGTTATTTTGAATATATTGATTGTTGTGCTTTTATTCATGTCTTAATTGGATATACATATTTGTATATATATTTGTATTTTTTGTATTCGAGATTGTGGGAAACGGTGTTTCGATCTCTCTGTCTGTCCACACAAACTGAAAGGTTGACAATAAAGTTGACTTTGACTTTGACCTAAGAGTTTAAAAATGCAGTTTTTGTTTATTGCATCTACTGTGTTTAAAACAGAGATATTTAAAATAACGAAGAAGGAAAGAAGCCTGAATGAAAACCAAGAGAAAAGAGAGGCATTACTTCTACCTATAATATATTTATCTTTATTTTATAATGTATAGTAACATGGTAATCCTGCGGTTAATCCCAATATCTTTAGAACTGCACTAGTGATCTGATTACATCTCTTTTTATGTAACTGTAATGGATAATATAAGATAAGATAAGAAGTACTTTATTGAAATTGGGAAATGTTTGTGTTGCTGCAGCATAAATATGAATACCTTTTTTGTATCCTGATTATGTAATCCTGTTAAATGTAATCTATTACTCCACAAATCTAAATCCTTCAACACGCTCAGACAGAACTACATATCTGAACATGTTGTACTCTTTGTACATTTTGTACATTTGGACTGTTTTCCTGCGGCTGCTGCTCAGTCATTTGGCTGAAACGTGTAATTACAGAGGGAGGAGAGGCACTCTGTTATTACGGATGTTTGATTTGCCAGTCTGAGGTTTCTTTAAACACTGTAACCATATATGGACAACACAGACGAGAGACACACAGATTTAAATCAAAATGTGTGGAGACGCTCGATGTGTAAAGAAACAAACAGACACACTTTTATACCTGCAGTCACAGAAGAAAAGGATTTATGGAAGTTTGTGTTTCATTTGAGGTTTTATTTTAGTTAGAAGTGTGTTTAGGTGTGTATGCAGTGATGTAATGTCATGCAAACTCTTGTGTGGGTTTTTTATTGAAGTTGTTAATCTCTGTGACAAGTCTTACTTCACTTGAATTTTGACCAATTTAATGTCAAATTAACTTACGTTTTACATGTTTAAAAACTAAACAAATGTGTGTGTTGTGTGGTGAATAAATCAAACATGTAAATTGAAACTATTATGGGAATATTATTATTGTCCAGCAGACTGAAAATATAAATCAAATACTTAAAACGAATCATAAAACATTAAAATAAATTATTACTGTAGCTGTGTGATATAAATATACCTGTTTTCAGACATTGTGGGGACCACCAATAACATGGGGACCCAGTTATTGGTCCCCACAAGGTAAGCAAAACAAGTTTGTGGGAAAGACTTTATTTTTGTATGTAGTAAATGTGGGTAAATCTCCAGGCTAATATCCAGCGAGGAATCTATCACTAGGAATTGGGGTAAGGAAGCACCGCCAACGAAAAACCAATGGGTAACAATTCTAGAAGAAATATTTTTGATGGAAAAACTGACACAACTCAACA
>NW_011349855.1:0-1700 GCF_000735185.1 Notothenia coriiceps
AAGTGACTGTTTTTTTGTATATATTGATTGTTGTGTTTTTATCTTAATGTGTGCATATGTATAAATGTGTCGGTTGATTGTGTATATATAGGATTTACATACATACATATTTGTATTCAGGATTGTGGGAAACGGTATTTCGATCTCTCTGTCTGTACACAAGAACTGAAAGATTGACAATGAAGTTGACTTTGACTTGAGCTATAGAGCAGCTGTTTGCAGTTAATATGAAGATGCATTTTTCTGACTCATTTCATGACTCTTTTTTGTTGTTCCCTTCCAATAACATGGCAGCTAGAGTGGAGGAGCTGGAGGACAGCATCGCGGAGGTCTACCAGCACAGCAAGGTCAACCGCAAAGAGATGGGAAGACTGGAAGGTAATGGAGATATGTTCCTACAAACATGACTCCAAGTTGATGCCACTTCAGAATCAGAAATACGCTATTTATCCCGAGGGAAATTAGGTTTTTGAATGAAATAAAACAAAAGACAAAATATAATAAGTTAATATATAAACATAATAATAATTTAAAGTAATCTTTTCCAATACAAAGATAAACATTAAACGATTACAATATTATATAAACATAATAAGTATGTAAAGTAAGCAACAGTTGGTGTATGCCATCCATACGCTTTGTATGGTGATAATATGTCAATACTTTGTTTACAAAATGTTGCACTGCCCCCAAGTGGCCAAAAAGATAATGGCAGTTTTTATTTATTTTTTGCTTCTCAGGCTGTCAGAAGGGACACAGGTTGGGATACAAATGCTATCTCGTGTACAATAGCCTCGAGGACTACGCCTCAGCTTCCAGAAAGTGCCAGGAGCGCGGCGGCCGCATGGCGATGCCCCGAGACCGAAAGGAGCAGGAAGCCCTCGCCGACTACGTGAAGTCCTTCTTCCACCCGGGGAACTGGCCCGTGTGGCTGGGCATCAACGACCTGCGATCTGACGGCCTGTACGTGTTCGATGATGGGTCGAGGGTCTCGTATTTCCAATGGCGGAGACACTTCCTGTCCAGCCAGCCGGACGGAGGGAGGCGGGAAAACTGTGTGGCGATGTCCTCGGACGACGGCGACTGGTGGGACCATTACTGCGATCGCACCATGAACTATATGTGCGAGTTTGATAACAGGGAGGCACTTTAAAATGAACTCTCTTCAAGATTTAAAGGTCACCTGTTATGCAAAATCCACTTGTCCATGTCTCTTCTACATAAACATGTGTCCCCTCTTCTCCATGTCTCTTCTACATCAACATGTGTCCCCTCTGTGGAAAGAGATTCTGAAAGTTTCAGGAACAAAGATTCTCTCTCTTTTTGATCCATTTCTATAAAGACCGTGTCTGAAAATGAGCTGATCAGATTTTGGCCACTTTATGATGTCATAACGATTTTTTGTCTTGTGTAACCATTAGCCAATCAGCAACCAAGGTAACCCCCCCCCCATACATTATCACCTGAATCTCCTCCTAGAGCACCATTGACTTCTTTTTAACCAAATCTCTCTCAGAGGGGCGTGGGGAGGGGCTCCTTATTTTCATCTGAAGTAACAGACAGAGAATCAGCACTTTTGAAACAGAGGGGATTATGGGTAATGCTGCAATGATCTGTTTGGTGTTTCAGCCAATCAGAGACAGGTTCTGTATATATCTGAGACCTGTAATATATTGATGAAAAACAGTATCATAGGGGAC
>NW_011349856.1:0-1990 GCF_000735185.1 Notothenia coriiceps
GCTTCCAGTAACTGCTAGAATCCACTTCAAGACACTGGTACTTGCGTACCATGCTGCTAATGGATCTGGCCCTTCCTACATCCAGGACATGGTTAAACCATACACCCCAGCACGTGCACTCCGCTCTGCATCAGCCAAACAGCTCGCTGCACCCGCACTGCGAGGGGGACCCAAGTTCCCATCAGCAGAAACACGTGGGTTTGCTATCCTGGCTCCAAAATGGTGGAATGAGCTCCCCATTGAAATCAGGACAGCAGAAAGCTTGAACATCTTCTTCAGACTGAAAACTCATCTCTTTGGACTCCACTTCGAGTGATAGAATTACTAACAAAGAACTGCTAACAGAGCACTTACGTATATACTAATAAAGGACTGGCTTATCTAAAGCCAGTTGAGTAGCACTTGAAATGTTTCGCTCTATGAAACTTGATGTTCTTATATGATTCTGTTTTCTTCAAGGTTGCATCTTCCTGGTCGAATGTAGTTATTGTAAGTCACTTTGGATAAAAGCGTCAGCTCAATGTAATGTCATGTATTTTGAGCAAAACACTTCATCGACATGTTTTTTATATTTTTTTATATATCTGAGACCTATGCTATTGCCTAAATATAGCACGATAGATGCACTGTAATATTTTATTCTAATGATCTTGAACAACTTTCACGAAAACTAGTTTGCCCGAGCATAATCAAAAAATGTGCACTCTCACACTCAGAAATAATACATGCTTACACTTTTAATGTGTACATGTGTTACATACTGTAAATCTGTGTTTCTTTGCATAATCCACCCTGGATCCACTTTATTTCTAACCTCCATCAAAGAAGGACACCTCCCTTACTGACATCAATGTGTGTCTGACCTTCTTATCACTGCAGATTGTGTTGTCATCCAGATTTCGGAGGGGTAATAATAATGGAATTTTATTTTCGTATGTTTTTCCTCGCTTATATTAGCGCCTGTGTCATGTGTTTGTTGTAGACGGTGAAAGGAGGGATCTCTGAGACTCGCATTGAGAAGAGAATAGTCATCACTGGAGACACTGAAATTGATCATGACAAGGTGAGGAACTGATGAGAGAAGATGATTATTGGTTTACGCTCACTGTTCACAATGAATTATGTTGTAATAATGCCGTTTTCCTCAAAGCTCTTGCAAAAGCAGCTCATTTCATTATGTGTTGCAATGGCTGAAATATGAAGCTGGATTTATATTAAGGCTTTAATTCCCTGATAAAGCGATTGTGTCCAAGTTAATCAGATTGGCAAAATGTAAATCATTAATGGTGTTTTTATCTTGTACTTTGTGTTCTGTCCTTTATCACCACTCAGGCTCTGGCTCAGGCCATAAAGGAGGCTAAAGAGCAGCACCCAGACATGTCTGTTACCAAAGTGGTAGTTCACCAGGAGACAGAGATCAGCCCGGAGTAAGACAAACTCATCCTTTGGAAGGTGAGTTCAAACCACACACCCACCTGCAGTACACCCACCCTTTAGCATCCATTCTGTGGTTTGAATGGAAGTGGTGACACTTATAAATCCTTTTCTGCTAATGCAAATAATCTGTATATCATATTTCCTTACTAAATGAAAATAGTATATAATGTGGACAGTATTATACAAAAAATTGGTACAAAAATAGTACAAATTATCTTTGTCCTGATTTCCATTTGTCTTTAAAAGGAGGCGTAGAAATATAGTTTATGGAGGTGTCTCTTTTTGATCTGGGTATTACAAGAGTTGATCTGATATAGAAGGCACAAACAAATGGCTTGTAACACCAGTACCAAGTACCAACTGATTGGAGTAGTAATATCAATGTTCCAAACGTTACTACTAAACAGGCTTTACAAATGTTCAATACTATTACAGATGTAGCACTTCATTTCAGACTCCAGCTTACAGCTTCCTGCCTACGACCTGCCTAAGACCAGTATAGAGGAATGTTAAGCCCTCCCACTATTTTCCAAGAGGGCACACAGGGGATAGG
>NW_011349857.1:0-1770 GCF_000735185.1 Notothenia coriiceps
GCTACTTATATCTGTACATTTCTTTTCAGTTTGCTTCAAGAAGTGGCTTCAACAGACAGAAATGCAGGCCAGATTGGGAAAGGCTGGACGCTACACAACGGGAAACATTATGGAAATGAACAAGGAAAAACACTTTCGTTGCTGCCTTTTTTCTTGTCGTACATAGTGTTACTGTTTTTGTTACCATTTAAATATTGAATTGTATTTATTACTTTTATAGTATTTAAACAATGTATGCTGGTCACCTGGAATCCTGGTAAGCTTCCAGCATGGTATATTTAATACTATTATTAAACATAAGCTGGTGATCGATGGATGCTCTATGCTGTTTTTTTTAGCTGGCCAGGATGGCTGATTTAGCTGCACCAGCTAAACCAGCCATCCTGGCCAGCTAAAGTGTCCAAAACCCCTCTAAACCAGCCATCCATTCCAGCCTAATATCTACTGGCTGGTCAATTTAGCTGGTCAGGCTGGTTTTTTCAGCAGGGTTTACACTACATTTCGGAGGGAAATATCGTACCTTTTACTCCACTATTTATTTGACAGTTTCAGATTAACACAAGATTTCAATCCACCTATACATTCTGATATGTTATTGTTGGTGTTGCATTGATTAGTCGACTAATTCATTGATCAGAAAAATAATGACAAACTATTATTAAATTAATTTTAGATAAATTATATTATGATATTTAAATGAATATCTTAGTTTTTCCAAAGGACAAAACAAGACAATTAAAGACATCACCTTGGACTTTAATACACTGTGATGGATATTTTTACAATGTTCAGACATTATATAGATGAAAATATGTATTGATATACCATCAAATAAACCATAAGTGATATGTTTTTTATTATTACCTTATTCGTCTTTTTATGTGATCCAATTATTCAAATTTTAAAATAAAAAAGTAATCTACAATATTGCGCTTGGATAATAGCAACGTTTTTTTTCTCCATTGGTTCAAATAACTAAAATGAAATGTGTTTTACAAAATGTCCCAACATTTTACAATGTAAAATATCTTCTATGTACCCTTCTCACTTTTTTTCACATCATTTCGGTTTTATTTGCACGTGTTTTGAGATACCGTTCAACGAATAACACCAGTGGGAGGTGAGAAAAAGTGTGTGATATGCATGAAATAAAAAATAGCAAGTAAAACAATACTGACTGGTAGAACAGGTGGCTAAGTGTAACTTTTTTTAATCTTTATCTAGGTCTACCATTTTTTTAAATCCACACTAGCCAACAAACAGTCAGGGAGTCAACATTTTTTAAAACACAGACACATTTTATGATTAAAAACCAGACAGGGCTTGATTAAAATGTGTTACATGTAAAAGAACAACATTGGTAGACACAATTCAAAAAAATATAAAATAAATAAAAGTGAAACAAAGAATCAGACAAAAACTGTTTTTTGTCAGCTTCCGAACATTTTTCTGCACAGTCTCAATTGACGATATTCACATTGGACATCAAATACTGTTGATAAATGAACACAAAGTAACGGTTAATAGGTGATATTATTCAATACCTCTAAATGAGTGTACAAGTGTGCATGTCCACAAACGCATGCAGGTGTTTACAGGTTAACTGGCTAAATGATCCATGGATTAAAAAATCTTTCTTTTGTGTGTTGGGCTGCGTAAATGCTTTATAAACCAAGGTTAGGGGCGAGGAGGAGGGGGGCGGGGTCTACAATCTGATTGGTTGGTTAATTAAAAAAGCTAGCTATTCTGTATTCAAGTTAAACCAACGTG
>NW_011349858.1:0-1541 GCF_000735185.1 Notothenia coriiceps
TTAGATAAATAAGTAAATTACAAGATGACAAACAGATGAATGTTTAGTACTTAACAGAGCTCAGAATGGTTATTATTCAGTGTAGTGCCAGATAGTGCAGTCCAAGTCCATGCACAGTAGCAATGCATCATGAGTGCACAAAAATCCTCTAAAGATATTATGGTCGAAATGGTCTTTTAAAAAAAATATCTTCACCCTCACGGATATATTTATTTGAAAAAAACCACATATTTTCAACATTATATATAATATTTTTGCCAACTTACCTTATAGGTCCCATCTGAATTCTGCCCTTTAGGCGTGAAGCTCATTGACCCGCCATAGAAGCGCAAAGAGTTCCGGTTCCAGGCGGCAGCAGAAACCACGAGCAGCAGCACCTGCAGCAGACACAGAGTGAGAGAAGCCATCTTCCTGGGTGTCCTCTCATCAGGCTCATTGCATCTTAAATACTCTTCTACAAGGAAATACATTCACAATATTATCTTGGTGCATCATCAGATTTACTGGAATTATAAAGCATGCAGTCAAACTATTATCACTGCCCAACATCGCTTATGAAAACACAATGAAAGCAAAAGCAATTATGTGTTGTGCAAGGAGAAAAGAGAAAGCATTCCTGTTCTAATTACACTGAAAGCAAAGTTTCATCTGTTCAGTCTGTGTCCTCCACTGTGTGAGAATATACAGAGGTTCAAAAGGATTTATGCCTCATGATCAGAATAAAAGGACATCCAATGCTACAGTGTTGACATTGCATTGCGCTACATTAGGAGAAAGGCTGCAGTTTCAAAACGATGCATACAATAACATACAAAACACATGCAAATATATAATAACATACAACACACATGCAAATAAAGAAACATCTCCACCAACTTTTAGAATACATTCTACAAGCGCTGCACAAACGATATTCTGCCAGACGCTCAGACACAACAGAAACCAGTAGATGATCAAAAACACGCACTCAACTGGGACCGGAGTGGTTGGTCAGGGATTATAAAGATGGACAACGATGACTTTTATGTTTTTATAAAATGACAATTATAAATATAAATGTTTCACTTCTGTTCTCCCAGCTGTGTGCGTCACTTTTTAGTGTCCCCTGGTCTCCAGCTGTGTGCGTCACTTTTTAGTGTCCCCTGGTCTCCAGCTGTGTGCGTCACTTTTTAGTGTCCCCTGGTCCCCCAGCTGTGTGCGTCACTTTTTAGTGTCCCCTGGTCTCCCAGCTGTGTGCGTCACTTTTTAGTGTCCCCTGGTCTCCCAGCTGTGTGCGTCACTCTTTAGTGTCCCCTGGTCACCCAGCTGTGTGCGTCACTCTTTAGTGTCCCCTGGTCTCCCAGCTGTGTGCGTCACTTTTTAGTGTCCCCTGGTCTCCAGCTGTGTGCGTCACTTTTTAGTGTCCCCTGGTCACCCAGCTGTGTGTTTCACCTTTTAGTGTCCCCTGGTCTCCCAGCTGTGTGCGTCACTTTTTAGTGTCCCCTGGTCTCCCAGCTGTGTGCGTCACTTTTTAGTGTCCCCTGGTCTCCAGCTGTGTGCGT
>NW_011349859.1:0-2830 GCF_000735185.1 Notothenia coriiceps
CATTTAAATAAAAACATTTAAACAACGCATACACAAAGAGGGTCCATTAAACAACTTCAGATATGAGGTTCCAAAGCCTTCATACATTAAAGGTGTTAACTACAAGTGGGCGGCTGTGGCTGTGAGGGAGTGTGGTCGTCTTTCAACCAGAAGGTTGTGGGTTCGATCCCAGCCCATGCAGTCAACATGTCGATGTATCCTTGGGCAAGATACTTAACCCTGAGTTGCTCCCGATGGCATGGCCAACGGTGTGTGAATGTGTGTGAATGTTAGGTCCTAGAGTAAGGTACACTGCTCTGTATGAATGGGTTTGAATGGGTGAATGACATGTAGTATGTAAAGTGCTTTGAGGGGTCTTAAAGACTGGATAAAGCGCTATATAAGTACAGTCCATTTACCATTTACCATTTACAAGTAAGGAACAAAAAAAGATAGGATATCGGGCGCAGTTCCTCACCTTGGCATCACCTTGGTAACCATTGGAAATGGTGTACTTGGACTCCACCAGCTGTTTGGTTTGCTCGATCATCTGTCTTCCAAAACCTGTGACGCTCTAAATGAGAGAAAGGACGATTCAAATTAAAAATCCCTAAATGATCAGTGGGGTTGAAACCAGAGGCCATCAGCAATGAAGGAAAAGCATCACCATGTCTTTCAATGACAGGGACAAAATTGCCTAAGGCTTTTTATCTCAAACAGCTCATGTAGAAACAGCTCTCTGTGGGGGTGTAACCAAGTCAACCCTCCACAGAACAGCAACAAAACCAGATCGTTGTGGCTGATTGTAACACGTTTGTTCCACCTGTTCTGGTGCTTCTATCTACACACACATCTTTGCTCTACATCTTTGTAGTTTACCCTCCCAGCTCTGACTTTAGCATGAAGTTAAAAACAGCTGTGTTTGAGCCAGAGTTGTAAACATTTGGTATTTTTAAAAACAAAATGTTGTGAGTGGCAGTCTGCAAACTGTTTAACGGTGCACATTTTACAGGTAAATGTTTATTTGTCAAGCTAAGGAGAGGTTGATATCGATTCATGTATTGTAATAAGTTATCCATATATGTAGACCTATGCCTAATAGTATTATGTTGAATCCATTCAAAACTGCAAGCTGCCATAATGAAACCAAATGTATTGAAAACCCTCTGTTTGGTTTCCAATAATTGTATCAAAAGGAGAACAAAGTACATTAACTTTAACACCGACATGAGACCCAGGGTAAAGTGCCCACCTGAGAGATCTCCAGGCAGGGCAGCTTGCCGACCTGAGCCCCCGTGAAGCCGTACACGGAGTTTGCACTGATTTTGAGAGCCAGCTGCCGGCCGTCCAGCACCTGCCTCTTGAAGGGGTCCGTCTCATTCTTTAGCTCCGTTTTGGCCCTGTGGACAAAGTGGGAGAGAATGAGCAGGAAGCCATGTCTGCAAAATTATTTTTTTCTGTTGTGACTAAAATATATAATAAGTATTTTCTAAATGATTCCTGAGTTTTGTTCTGGTACACCCATCTTTAGGCCTTAAATACATTCATAGTTGATCTAATCAACTGGAAAACTGTGTTTAACAGAGATTTGCTAATACGTTTCCTGAAAATAACCATTCAGCATGAAAAAAGGACTTAAGAATTCTTAGTCGCCTTATACCAAATCCACTAATTAGTCAACTACTTGATGAAGACGGGCCCCCCTACAAATGTTGTTATTTTTCCAGAGACACTACAAGGGTTACCAGCAAGTAAGATTAGATGGATAGGTACAGTGGGACTGGAGCCGTCTACAGAATAGCAAACCGTTAGCTTTAGTTCAGGTCGGTTTAATCGAGTGATTTATTTGACATACTTCTTCCTGGCAGACAGCAGGTTCTCCAGGATCTCAGGCAGGAGTCCTTTCCTCACGGAGCTTTTCACAAACATGTCCCCAGTGGGAGTCTTGATGAAGTTCTCTGGAGCGAGGCTGAAGAAACACAACCGGTTCATATGTTAGCTCATTGATAACATACATGAACACTGTTACGTTTTATGTGTTTAATTGTAAATTGAAGTCTAAATGAATAATACAAGCTGAAGATGGAAGTCATTGACATGTTCCAGGTTAAATCCTTGTAGAGAATTGATGTTAACAAAAGTGTAAACCGTTAACTAAAATAAGCCTACAGGCTGATTAAATGTATACTCAGTGATGCAAACACAGGTATGGTGAAAAAAGAGAGAACTATTCGAAGCAGAAAAAAAACAGCGTAATATACCATCTGACAATGACAGATTTTTCTTTTTGGATATTTTACAAATCACTCCCCTTTCAAACTCTATTCTTGTTATTTTTAACAACTTTTTTTTGTTACTGTCATATAGTATTTTATACCTGTTAATAACTATAATGATCATATCAAGGTGTGCCTTAACCTCACTGAGCTGAGGTTATTTGAGCCTCTCAGGAGAGCTCTCTTCCACCTGGTTGTAGAAAAGCTCTTTAAATTCGTTAGCATAGCTAGCTAACCAGATGCTAATAACAACAGATCGCCACTGTGCTTACAACTAAAGACACAGCCTCGCAAACACTGCGGCATGTGTACGGCTCCTTATAGGTACTGCAATATTTGAAGAGCTGGAGCAGCGTTCCGATGCTCTCCGTTACTCCTTCCAGACGAGACATAACCACGTGAAGACCTATGGTGAAGACACGTTACGCTCGTGTTGTGTTCAATGAACCTGTCCTTGGACAGGAAAAATTGGCACTCGCTTGTTTAATTATTTTGTTATCTAGATTTCTTCTTCTTTTTTGAAGTGAGAAGTTGTCCGTCCGTCCGTCAGTCGGTCGGACGGACGGACTGACGAC
>NW_011349860.1:0-1792 GCF_000735185.1 Notothenia coriiceps
TTGGTTCAAAATGGAAGAAGTAAAAAGTCATCAGAAAAATAAGTAGTGGAGTAAAGTACTGATACCAGAAAAATGTGCTTGAGTACAGTAACAAAGTATTTGTACTCCTGCTTTCACTGTTTTTTACATATTATATTGAGATATACAGTATATAGAGTTTTTGCACTCGTTTTTATTTTGTATTTGATTATATATGTTGGATTGTTGGAAGAGCTCAGGTCAGAAGAATTTCATTGCTTTGTGCATATGACAATATGCAAATAATAATATACAAAAACCTTTGAATCTTGAATCTTTGAAACCACTTCCCACCTGTATGTCTCCCCTCCTCTCTCTTTAATCCACAGAGACACACGCAGGGAGAAAGCAGAACTTTTTAGGGCTTCATTTGTCGGCTAAGAATGAATCGTCCGAGATCTCTCCGGCAGGATTAATGGCACGGCAAATCATGGCTCATGTTTCCGTGGCGACAGGCGTGTTCCTCGTGGCTGCAGATCATTTAAAAGCCGAAAGATGTTGGCGGTGACGGGGAAATCGCTTCGCTGGACCAAAACGCCTGACAGCTGCATTAAGGCCTGCCAAGACCCCCCCCCAACACATCATCATCATCCCCCAGCATGCATCAGGAGGCTCTGATTTCGGAGGGGAAGAGGTTTCCACTCTTTATTTAACCTTCGCTTCACCAGAATATCCTCGTTAAACTTAAATATTTGCACAATACAAATGATTAAATATTGAATAGACATAATTAAATAGATCCAAAATGGTCAATGTCAAATACGGTCAAATTCAATAATTTAGCCTTCCTGCTTTGAAAGTGTTTCCAAATAATTAGATATATAGTATACTTTATTTGTATTAAATCAGTTTGTACATTTGTGTACTTTGTTCAAGATACTACTATTTTATTTCATACAGTATAAATAAAGACAACAGAGAATGACAAGTCAAAACGCTGATTATTGATTTAATTAAAGACAAATAATAAGTAACAATTGTTTTTGATAAATAATAGATATCACCATATTTCATTACTTACCTTAACCCTTGTGTTGTGTGAGAAAGCTGTTACCGTTCATGGTGTTCGCGGATCAATTCTGACCCATGATTTATCTCAGTCCAAAAAACACTCCAAAATAAAGACTGTCATCCAATATTGTTTTAACTACATCATAACTAACTTCTAATGCATTCATAACCGTACAATCCTGTTGTTATGCAATGTTATGGCTCCAAAAAACATTACACCGCATATTTAAGTAAAACATGTGATTCAATTCACTCATTATATTTCCTATAGGGAAGACAGTGGATCATTATGGTATCTGACTATAATAGACTGTTAGAATACAATTTCCCCAAAATTAAATCAATCAATGTTTATTTATATAGCCCAATATCACAAATGTTACATTTGTCTCAGTGGACTTCACAGTTTGTACAGAATATCAGTATGACAATACGACACCCTCTGTCCTTAGACCCTCACATCGTACAAGGAAACACTTCCAGAGAAAACCCACAGTTTAAAGGGGAACATGGGAGAAACCTCAGGGAGAGCAACAGAGGAGGGATCCCTCTCCCAGGACGGACAGACGTGCAATAGATGCCGTGTGTAAATTGAAAAGATAATACATTTGAAACATAGGTAGTCCAAATGTTTGGAAATGCATGTGTGTATAATAGGAAGATGAATCCACGAGGATATCCATCCAGGACTTATGATCCAGGACCACAGCCACGACTCAAGATCCAGGACTCGCGATCCATGACACAGGACCGCAGGATCATC
>NW_011349861.1:0-8856 GCF_000735185.1 Notothenia coriiceps
ATATCGAATATCGCGATATCGCGGTAAATAAATGTCTCAATACCGTCGTGAGACTGCCAAAATCTACCGCGATTTAAAAAAAAAAAATGTAAATACTTTTTTTTTTTTAAACCTTTATTTAACCAGATGGTCCCATTGAGATCATCTCTTTTTCAAGGGAGACCTGTCCAACATGGCAGCAAGTAGGTTACAACATGAACATAAAACAACAGATAACACAAAAGGACATCATATTTACAGGGCTACATGTACACACCTAGAGACATTGACAAGTACCAACAGTATATTTATATCTCGCCCTGTCAATAAGCTTCACCTTCTTGGCAAAAACTGTATTGTTTTTGAAGTGGTGGAGAGACAATGCAGTTTTACCCACTTCTGTTACCCATGGCCAAAGCATATCTCTCTGTCCCAGCAACATCAGTACCAAGCAAGAGAGTTTTTTCCACAGCAGGGGATATTGCAAACTCCCAAACATCCCAGCTTCTACCTGGAGATGTGGACATGCTCATATTCCTAAAAGATAACCTTGATGATGCTGAGTGAGTGAGTTAGTGAGTTAAGAGTTGAAAAACTAAAGTGAAACTTGATTTATTCTATTGCAGGGTCTGATTATTATATTGTTGACACTTACTACTATCCTACTAAAATGCTGTACAAATAAGATTTATTATTTAAAGAAAAAAATTCAAGTAAAAAAAAGAAAGAAAAAAAATCAAAAAAAATTCAATATTGCAATAAATATCGTACCATGGACTTTTTAATCGCGATATTATCGTACCGTGAGTTTTTGGTATCGTTACATCCCTAACCAGTGGTGGACCACAGTTTGAGAAGCGCTGCTGTAGACCTCTCCTCTTCCACCATTAATCCCCTCCCTGGTCTACAGTCACTTCCAGATGTTGCTCCAGAGGCGTTTTAACTTTACTTACTGTACAGCTGCTCAGCGTTGGGTAGCAGTCTCCCCTGAGGCGCCAAACCTCGAGACAAGGCTCATATGCATCGATCTTACAATTAAAGATTAAACTCTGTCAGAGGAAGGCTGCAGCTGTGGAGCCGCAGTGGGAGCAAACCACCACTGAATCCCTCGTCATTATGCAAGCTCCATTTACAAAACAAAGAAGTCTCATGTGGGCTGTTTGTTCTCAAGGGCAACCAAGCAGAGTCATAGTCAAGATGGTTTCATACAAAGATAATTAGAAAAATAGCACAACATATGGGTAGCTTAAATAATGTATTGTTTGCCTCTTTTGGATATTTTAAAACCCAGTCAGCCACACATCAATTGTAATACGCTGCATGGATACAAAAACACTTTGTCTCAACTTCTTTAAACAAGAACTTGAGAAAACAACAGATGAGCTTCTGTTAGATGAACTTATTCTAAGACAAGTTATCATTATGTTCTCATTTAATGTAACTTGTTGTATCTCACCACAATATGTTTTACCAAAATACTTTTCTTAGTTCCCATGCAATGATTTAAATGTGAAATGTCTCGCCTCGGGATATTCCGGTCTGAAATGCTTCAACAGGAGAATTAAGCTGTCGACATTAAAATTGGATTTAATGTCCTTTAGGGCTTGCAACCCCCGAGTGCCTCTTAGATTTGGTGATGTTTTAATAATATGTATTGATGTTTTAGCCCTGGGGTGGCTGTTTTTGATGTCTGCATGTAATCTTGTTATCCTGCAATTCGCTGCCGCAACATGCCAGTGTTGAAAAGAAAATGATGCCATCCCAGCCTTTTCCAATAAAAGGGAAATGTAATCTACAAATACTTTTTCGTTATCCTTCAGGGTGGCACTTTGCCTATTATGTCTCCTAACATCGAAACAAACTGTATTCAATTTCACTTGATGCATGGTGTTAAATGTGCATCCAGTAGCTCCCTTGTACTAGCACAGAGACCCAATGTAAGAAAGTTATTGTAATTGCCCTTGAATATATTCAACTCGTTTTTCAACGTTTTAGCTGGGTGACATTAAATCAATGAGGGTGACTCAATGAATGTAAACTAACTGTTAGCTGGTGGCTATTAGAGAACAAGCAGGGAAGGGGTAGACGATGCACTCGAGGAAAAACAGCATCACCTTGAAGGAGAAAAATGAATGTGTTGTCTTTTATAGAATTCTAAAATTGACATTAAAGTGTAATCAAACTCAAAGAAAACAGAATTAGACCATTGCATTTTATTTTTGCTTTCGTTCACAATAACTTACTGTGACTTGTTTTAAGCTTGAAATAAAATAAAGATTAAAGGCAGTGATCCCTTGATTTGGGAATGACTGTTTTGCAGCAGCTGTCGGAAAGACATTATATATGTTTTGTCAGAGTTGCTGAGTAGCTGACATGAGCATTGATAAACAAACAATCATTTTTGGAGTTAACTGTTGACCAGTTTTTATAAGCTAACAGCCCCCCATTAAAATATAAACCTTATTACGGTCACAAAAAGATCGCAATCATACATTTAAAATAACATTAGAGGATACTAAAATCTTCCAGGTAAACGTTTACTCGTAAAAAAGGATATTTTTAAAATATAAATATGACATTATACAACCTGGATACAATACATCTAAGCACTTCCCATCAAGCGGGGGCGTCACATCAGTCCCCAGAAGCACAAATAGACTGACAAAAAAGCTTCTATCCAAAGGTTTTGACACCACTGAACTCTCCTCAGTTTGACAACCCTGATGTGCTGCCATCATTGGAGGACATTTACTCACGTCACCTTATGGCACTGATTATTTTTAGTATAAAAAACACACATGTCATTCAACACCTCCGTACACATCACTCCAGATCTGCCATGCTGAACTTTGTCGGAACTTTTGCTGCTGAGCTTTTGCACATTTTTCGTTTGTTTTATTGTTAGTATCATACTAAACATGTGGTATATTTCGTATTTTAATTGCTTTCATTCTTCGCTTATATTAATTATTTCTAACCAAATACTGTCAGGGTGGGGAAAATAGGACCCAAGTGCAGTTACAAAATACAAAAAGGTTTGTTAACAAAAAGCTGAAGACATGAAAAACAAGAAACTAATTAACAAAAACAAAACCGGGGATCACGACAGACAGGAACAAACTTACAGACGGGAACAGGCAGGAGACACGGACGAGCATAGACGAGGCAGGGAACACGAAGAGACGACAGATAGCATGGACATGAAACAACGACGAACAGACACGGAGCACAGGGGAAGACAAGACTAAATACACAGAAGGGTAATCACAGGACAAGACACAGCTGGGCAGGGGAGGGAAGAAACACAAGGGCAACAGGTGAACACAATCAGACAATCAGTCACACTAAAGACAGGGAGGCAAACACAGGAAGTAGGATCAGACAAGACACAAGGAGGAAAACATTTCAAAATAAAAGGTGGAAAATAAAACAACAAATCCAAAACCATGGCAAATTCATGCCGGCTCAGTTGGAACAGCTTGCAGAACTGTCACTTTAAAAAAAAAAAGACCGGCTGGTTGCCCAAAAATTTCCAACAAGGTTGCATAATAACAATAACATTGTTTAATTATGAATACAAGATTAATCCCATTGGTAGTTAATGTCTGTTGTATTAAACTTCAATGAATGTATTTTTATTACAGTACTGGTATTTAATTGAGCACGGTGTAACCTTGAAAACCCCCATTTCCACATTTAGTTATATCAAAGCTGCCATGAGTAATACAAATAATAAATAAGGATGATTATGACTGTCTTTAAAATCAAGACGCGCCAGTGTCTTTTCACAGAATACATTCACAGTGAGACAGTAATGCTACCACTATAACACGGTACATTTGAGCACATGTTTTAACATTTCTGTCTCTTTTTGTGCAGAACGGTAATCCACAGAACCCGTACTGCAGCGGTATCGATGGGGTAATGGAAGCTTACTACCAGAGTCTCAAATCTGTGCGCCTCTACGGACCCACCCACTTCTCCCCTGTTATTAACCACGTTGCCAGGTAGGTCCACTGTAATCACAGCCATGGAGAACAATGCCACCTCGGTATTTATACGACTCTGCTGAAGAATGACTCTGAGATCAATCCGCTTACAGTATGGTGAAGTGAGTGTGGGCTACTAGACAAACCTGCAAAGAAAAAGGGATGAGATACAGAAACGAAATGTAACCTAAGAGGAATCAATACTTACCGTGTTGCTTTTTTTACACGTGCGACAAACACAACAGAGCTTTAGAAGGTGAGCTGTCTGCACGATGACTGAAGAGCTGCCTGGGTTTTACTCTCTTTCTGCAGCTGCTTTAATTTCCCTTAGGGGCTCAAATAAGTCTCTATAATTTTATCTTATATATGTTCTTAAATTGGGTTTGTAGGTAATTATCTAAAGTAAGTATATTACCTATAATAGATGGTGGTTTGGATGCCTCGAGTTTGGAGGAGCAGAAAGGATTACATGCACTTAAAATAATCAATTTACTATGGTGAAGCAGCACATTTCCTTTTAGCTACCTAAACAAAAAAGGTGCACCAATTTTATCATTATTTGTTTCAGTATACGCTATATTTAGACATTTTGTACAGCTTTACTTTGCTCTCAGACAGCCCTTTGGACAGAAAACTGGAGCTGTGGTCAGGGCCGCCGCTTGCTGACAGGCAAGGCAGGCAACTGCTTGGGGCCCTGGACCAGAAGGGGGGCCCCCAAAGAAGGTAGATTTAAGAAGGTCCACAGCAACGACAACATGAAACACCCTAATTTACTGCAACGACATGTCGGGAAACCCCCTCAAGGCGGCCCCATGCATAGCCCACCGTCAAATGCTGCATCTTATCTTAAGTTTAGTTGCCTTGCTCCGCTCCGGGGGTGGTGGGGGGGTGTGTGTGCTGTTGGTTGTGCGTGGTGATGAAAAGCTGGTTCGAGGGGCCCCCGGTGAATGTTTGCCCAGGGCCCCCCCCCCGACTCTAGAATCGGCACTGCCTGTGGTCAATGTTCTCTTCAAAGCCACCGGACTCCATTGGAAAAAAAACTGTGATTTTATGACACAGATTTGGAAAGGTGCTGGCCATCCGATGCCTCAATTGGTTAATTAGTTTGTAGTTCTGTGTGACTGTAGTTAGTACGGATTCATACAAGTCAAACAATATCACAAACAAATTAACCAATTGAGGCAGTGGCAGACCCAAAACATCTCTATAGAGTGCGACAGTGACGCGTCCTAAAACCCGGAAGTCAACTCCTTCCGGTTCCTTCGACAAAAAAATTGCGAATTGAGAAATTGCATTGCTTTTTGGCGAAGGAACCGGAAGTGGTGAAATGCTAACTTACTTCCGGGTTTTAGGACGCGTCACTGTGGCACTCTATTCTGCGAGGTAAAATTATTGCTTTTGTCAATGGAGTCAGGCAGCGTTGAAGATAGCATCGATAACGGCTTGAATTCCCGTCCTCTTCAGAAAGGGTTATTTAACTGCAAAGTAAAGGCGTGAAATATAAAAAAAATACGGTTCACTTATACTGATATTGCTTTTATTATGTAGACCTTGATTTGTTAGGTGGTTAAATATGTTCCGTGCTGTCTCCACCCGCAGCAGTTCATTGCTTTCCTCCATGCTGATTTCTCCAACCTGGGGGTGTGCTGTCCTTCATTTACTGAACGCAATAACTGACTATGGATAAGTACCTCATTCAACCCCACCACTAACAATCCAAACTATCCCTTTAAGGCAGCCCATCAATCATTGTGCTGCCTGGTCTCCTTCATAAGGACGTGGGATGTTGTGGTTATCCCACGTGTACGAACCACAACAGAAAGTTTGGATTATTGATACAAGGCACACAGCAGAAATCAATTAAACTGAAAATAACAGTTGAAGAAACAGCACTGTAAATTATAAGCTCGCCTCCCACCATTGCTAGAACAAGCAATAAATGAAAACACAAATAGAAAGTACGACTGCTTCACTATTAAATAATTTAAAAAAATGAACAGGAGACATGTGGACCCTCGAGTGCAGTTACATTTTTATTGGAGCCACAAATAATAAAAAGCTACCCTTCCACTGTTTTAAATATTTTAAACACATGAAACACACTTCATGTTGAAACAACCAGAAGCTGTCAGCAGCACTTTCTAAATGTACTCTCACACCCGTTGATACAGCCTAATATGCTGTTTTGTAACTCGGTATTTTCCCACTTCCACCTGACGCTCCCTATTGCCCAGATCTCATGATATGATCATCAAGACTGACTGTAACAAGCACTTTTCCTACCTTTCATCAGCGGATATCAAATTCTCTCTCTCTCTCTCTCTCTCTCTGTCCACCCACTCAGCCTAAGAATAGCAGCATTGTTCAGCGCTCACTTCTGTGGAGCATCGGACTAAAACCCAGGATGACCTTATTAAAGAAAAGTGACTCTGAGTCAGACAGTTACAATTCCTAACTGTCTGTGTGCGTAAAAGTGTTATGTATCATATACTTTCAAGATACTCTTATACTACTGTGACATCAATTCAAACCTTTTTAGAGTTGAAAGAAAAATACCTGATTCCAAGGTGCATCAATTTATTTAAAGCAAAAGGTATACTGTTTTCTATGCATCTTTTCAATTAAACACACTCTGCTCATATTCAGGTGTATATCAGTATGTGGTGTCTCTACTTTAAAGAGTCCTCTCCTGCTGATGTTCAGGTGTATATCAGTATGTAGTGTCTCTACTTTAAAGAGTCCTCTCCTGCTGATGTTCAGGTGTATATCAGTATGTAGTGTCTCTACTTTAAAGAGTCCTCTCCTGCTGATGTTCAGGTGTATATCAGTATGTAGTGTCTCTACTTTAAAGAGTCCTCTCCTGCTGATGTTCAGGTGTATATCAGTATGTAGTGTCTCTACTTTAAAGAGTCCTCTCCTGCTATTTCAGGTGTATATCAGTATGTAGTGTCTCTACTTTAAAGAGTCCTCTCCTGCTGATGTTCAGGTGTATATCAGTATGTAGTGTCTCTACTGTGACATGTCTCCATGCTTTAATGTTCAAAAAGCTCTTTATTGTTCTCATACTGCCTGTGCTGCAGCACCTCTTTTCACCCTCTGTCTGAAACCAGAGCCCAGTCTGCTCTGATTGGTTAGCTGGCTGGCTCTGTTGTGATTGGTCAACCTCTTAGAGATGTCCCGCCCCTTAGCCTATCACGCACATGTGTTGGAGCGCTAGCCGATAGAAGCGCTAGTGTTACATAGTGATGTCATTATATTATGGAAGTAAACAAAGGAGTCCAATGGAGGCGTTTCAGGTAGGACCATTTACATGCACTAAAACCTATAAAACACTTTTTTTTTTAAATCCATAATTTAAAAAAACGTTTTACACAATATACATTATTTGGGCACACAACACTAAATTATATTGCATTTGAATGAAACATCAATAATACATTCACTTAATTTAATTAGCTGTTAATAGATCGTAATATAAAAAACGTTCATAGCCATCGCAGTCTGAAACTCTAAGTAATAAAATCAACCAATTATGTTTTGAGAAAAGGAGATTATAGGGATATTACAAGGTGTTGGAAATGTAGAATGATATCAGAACTTTTAGTGAGTCAAGCTCCAAAATCAATGGATCCCACATCTCCCAAAATGCAACATTACATTGCATTTAGCTGACGCTTTTATCCAAAGCGATTTACAATAAGTGCGTTCGACCAACAAAATACAAACTTGAAGAAAACACAATCAACACTTTTTGATGTCTTTGCACTATACTGTATGCCTCAAGTTTAAATGAACTCTACTACAACACAATAAAGAATGCTAAGCCTCCAAACGTATGGACCCTCTGCAACCCTAAACTAAGAGCAGAACTCTTACATCCTCTGCCCGAGGATTTCCAAATATAACCTTGAACACATTTTAAGACTTTTCTTTCCAGTCGGCAGCGCCTAAGCTTTGGATTAGTGTCCAAAAAAGTCTGGGTTCTCTGACTCTGTGGACTCATTAAAAAAGACTTTTGTTAGCATGTGGTTTTTTTATGTTTAACTTGTGCTCTATGTTTGCTTCCCTTGCTTTTATCTCGTGAATTCTATTGGTTTGATTCCATCTCCGCTTGACTGTGAAAGCACTATGTGAAAGGTGTTGTATCAAAAACTTTCCAGGCTTGCTTCGTTGAGTAGTACTCCCTGTGACCAGTTAATTGGCCTTGATGCGTCATATCCGTGGAGTAACCCTTTCTAAATGGATAGAGTTCAGCAGAAAATCCCGTTCAACGTTTATAAAAGGTTAAAAGTGCACTTTTTTCTCTGTGCCTCTATTTCATGTTTGCTCATTTAACCTCAGACCCCACTTTCCTATTTTCTTTCCTCCCCCTCTTTCTCCAGGTATGCGTCAGCAGTGACGGACGGCTCTCAGTACTTCATCCTGCTCATCATCTCTGACGGAGTCATCACGGACATGGCGCAGACAAAGGAGTCCATAGTCAATGTACAGAACCAGATTTAAACTATCGATGTACTCTGTGTTTTTGTCGAAGCCTTTAACCATGAAACATTAACATTTGAGTGGGGATATAAGTAGTCAGATGTCTTACCAGTGGCGAGCCGTCAGGGCACTCTAGGCCCTCTCTAAGATATTCTACAAAATAATATTTAAAAACATAAAAAAAAATTTAAATATGTTTTTTAGTTATATTTTTCATTAGTTTTACCAAAATAGGATATGTTGAATGTGAAGGTTAAATGAAGAAGCTCGTCTCTGCGAGGTGAAGAGTTATTACGCAACTATGACAAGTTCCCGTGAAACTTTTCTTGTTTCCAGCAACAACCCTGTCAACGGTAACTCGCCTTCAAAATAAAAGATGCCAATAGTGTCTCTACTTTAAAGAGTC
>NW_011349862.1:0-3343 GCF_000735185.1 Notothenia coriiceps
CTATCTCTCTCTCTATCCATCTATCAATATATCTATCTATCTATCTATCTCTCTCAATATATCTCTCTATCTATAAGGAACCGCAGTAGATAAAAAAAGGCGTTACTATAGCAACACGTCATGTTTAAGCTGCATTTTCTATGAGGTAAATATTACCCGCTGGCGGATATAGGTATAAATGGCATTTCTTTTGGCGATTTTTTCAATCTGACTTCATATTGACAATTGTTAACAACAGAGGGTGCTACATAACACACTTTCAGGAAAAGTCACGGACTGGGAGACTTTAATATGTTATTGAACAAAAGTTACATACAATCAAAAAACAGCTGCGGGTAAAATTTATCCGTTGGCGGTTCTAGTGTTAATTACCATATGTAAGGGTTCGTGCACAGAGGGGATTGTCGGGAAAGAGATGGCTGTTTGAGGAAGCTCCCATTTATTAACATTTCAACAAACAAGTTGCATATTTGCATAACGTATTCAAGTGTTAGCATTTAGTGCAATAGTAGCTACAGAACATGTGCTGTGTAAACTGTACTGTATCACATAGCGTTTCAGACACACAAACTTTTCAACTTTCAAACTTAAACGGTGCGCTCCCAGCGCACGTACCGGCAGTGATCTACAGCAGTGGTTTTCAACCAGTGGTACGGGGACAAACTGTCTCGCTCTCGTAATGTCTGTCTGTCTTGCTCTCGTTCTGTCTCTCGTACCACTCTCGGTTCCACTTTTACTTTTGCGCGCTACCTGTCTCACTCTTTTCCGGCCTTCAGCTTTTCCTGCTGGAGCCCGCCGCTTAAAGGTGGGGGGCGCGGACCGGCCATAGAGCCCATAGAGTTAAAGGTGGTGGACTGTAACCTGTAATATCCATAGATTTAGGAGGTCCCCTAGTGGCCGTTAGCTGTAACAATCCATAGATTAGCCGCACCGTTATATAAACCGCAGCGTCGAAAAATGGGAAAAAAGTAGCGGCTTATAGTCCGAAAATTACGGTAGGTGGTTGGTCGACTCATACATCGGCATTACGCCCAGTAAGAGTGTATTTGATGCATAACATCATCTAGAGTAAAGAAAAGAGCATACTTTTACTTTGAGTACGCATTGTATTGGCCTATTAGCATGCATACAGTCCTCCTTGTTTAATCCTTATTTCTGCAAAACATCCTTTTATTTCCCGTCCGCAGCAGCAACATGTTTTCATCTACAGGAAAACATTTCCTTCTAAATATGAAAGAGTTTTGTGATTTAGAATCTGGCACAGGGATGAGAAGCAAATCCTCCCGTCTACCTCCCTCTCTTCTCACACTTCAACACTTCACATCTGCTTCATCAGCGTGACGGATTAAGGATTTATAAGATAAATCAAATCAGAAAATAAACAGATTAAAACATCAACAGGTTCTGAGAGGCTGTGTGAGCACGTGGAAGAGGACATAGGGTCATCTCATCACAGAAGAGCAAGACTTTCATTTCATATTATTTCAAATGTCAAAAAGTTTAAATACCTGATATATTTGAACTTTGAGGTAACTTTACTTTTGTTTTGTTTGTATTACCTCTTTTAATATGAATACTAATAATAAAATGTATTAGTTTATAATTATTTTTGATTCCTTTATAATTTATTTAGGGAAGAAAGGAATGAAAAAACAAATTGGAAGTTTGCCAACACTCGTCGTTGCAGCAGCCAATCACAGCCCTCTGTGCTGATGATGCGTGAAGGGGTCCTCTCTGCCCTGCGGCCAATCATCTACAGGGAAAACCTCCTCCTCCTCTTCCTCCTCTTCCTCCTCCTCCTCCTAACAGGCGTGGAAATGACTTGGAGAATATTTTTAATTGAAATATTTCATCAGAAAACCATCTTCCAGCCACGGGGGAGGAAGAGGAGGAGGAAGAGGAGGCAGACTATTAGCTTCCAATTAACAGAGGCGTTCAAACGGGAGAGATTAACACCGGCCGAGGGTTTAGGGAAACTAATGCTTGCCTCCATTATTCCTCGAACTACAGCTCTCACAGATTAGAGCGAGTCATTTCACTTCAAACACAGAATGGAGCAGACCTGAACCCATCGTCACGAGGAGATTCATGTGGAGCGAGAGAACGAGGAGAGACACGTAGAAGTGGTGCAACTTCTGCAAAATGTGCAATCAAAACAATTTGATTTTGCAGAAAAAAGGAAAGGACAGAAAAAATGGGACGCAACATTTGTTCCACACAACCAGAGAACGAGGAGACACATAGAAACTACTTCTGCACAATGTGCAATCAAAATCACATGTTCTGGGATATCTGTCTGTTACAAGCTGAAACCAGACCGGTTTGGGTTTTCATTTGCACGTCTATAAACAATTAAAAAGGGAATAGCAATCAATCAATTCCTATTTTCTTTGTATTTTTCACATTTCCTGCAACTTCTTCAAATATGTCATTAAAATGGTATTTTTTGTCTTTTGTTTTTGTTGGTTTACATGCAAACATATATAGTACATACTTTACTCTCAGTAAAAACATTCTTGTGTTTTCATTTGCATTTCCAATTAACAAGGAATAACATTCAATTAAATCATATTTGTAGAAAAAATATAGACGAAAATAGAGGTTTTTTTCACGTGTGATTTTGCAGAACAAGGAAAAGGACAGAAAGAAACTGGAAGACATCAAATATGTTGCACACAATCACAGTGAACGAAGAGACACAATAAGTGGTGCAACTTCTGCACATGTGCAATACAAATAGATTTTGGCGGGATATCTGTCTGTTGGTTTACAAGCTGAATGTGCAGACAGGTTTGGGTTTTCATTTGCATGTCTATAAATAATGAAAAAGGGAATAGCAATCAATTAAATCATATTTTCGTTGTATTTTTGAAACATTTTTCCTGCAAAATAAAGGTTTTGCACACGTGCAGAAATGTAAAGGAAACGATGGGGCAAAAATAAAGTATGACGGACAGGAAACAACGGGAAGACATAAAGTATGTTGCACTTAATCATAGAGACTTAATCAGAAGAACAAAATGTGCAACTCAA
The DNA here is from genome assembly GCF_000735185.1 of Notothenia coriiceps. Classification (NCBI taxonomy): domain Eukaryota; kingdom Metazoa; phylum Chordata; class Actinopteri; order Perciformes; family Nototheniidae; genus Notothenia; species Notothenia coriiceps. Next base: position 3,034 of record NW_011349862.1, read on the forward strand.
ATTCCCATTATTCAACATTTCTCTGTTGGTTTAGTGCTGAATGTGCTGATGGGTTTACTTCATTAATGTTTGTTCTTGGTCACTTTAGTGTTTCTATGAACGCCGTAAATGAAAACCAACATAATGCCTGACCAACAGTTTGCAGGGAAAACAAAAGGTTCTCACATCTAGGTCTGCAGCAGCAGCAGCAGCAGCAGGGTGGTTTCATGAACAGGATAGCATTCAATCAACAAAGGAGACAAAGAGGAGGGGAATGAATGTAGAGAGAAGAGAGGAGAATGGAGGGAAGGATGACCACAAGAAGAAGGAG